>NC_053427.1:23238006-23296812 GCF_007990345.1 Gossypium hirsutum | reverse complement strand
ACATTCGCCGGAGTCGAGTAGAGGTGTACTAGGCTTAGTTTAGACATTTTTAGACTTTGGGATTATTGGTTTCTAACATTCACAGCTTTTAAGCTACTTGCGGCCACAGTCACCAAGAAAAATCATATCTCGAGTTAAAAAACTCGAAATCAAAGATCATAAAGAATTTCCTGGAATCTATACTCATATACCTATCTAATAAAAATTTTCCTAGAATTTTGGGTTGGAAGGCCAATTAGTACAGTTTAGTAGTTAAAGTTACCCCTTGTTTCAGGACTCGACTGGTCCTGACCCTAATGTTTACTACGAACCACATTTCTCTCTGTACAAAATTAATAATGACTAGGGAGATTTGTTTCTACTAAACTAGACTCAATAAGGTTCTAGATATAATATACCACCTAATTATTCTTATAATTTATAATGAATTTCTAAAGTTGGACAGGGGATTCAAAACTGCTATGACCTGTTTCACTAAATTCAATATTTCTAACATATAATTCTTTACCTGTTTCATTTGTTTCATGTGAACTAGACATAATAAGATTCAATTGATAGTATTCATCCTAAATCAAGTGCTATGATTTTTAATAATTTTCAAACTCGCGTCAGTGTTGCTGCAGTATTCTGTTTATGGCAAATTTCATCCTTTTTATGAGTTTTTATGCACTAAGTATCTTAATAGTTTCCTTAACATCAAACATAATCTACACTAACCATTTCATAATTTATCATTATCAAGCATTTCCTCAACCATTCCACAACCATACCATAAGATCATTTACACAAAATAGGTATATTGCTATACATGCCATACTTAAATTTACATGCCATTTACCAAAAGTCTTCCGGATAGTGTGACTGAGCCTTCGACCTATCCCGACTCCTGAGCTGGCTTGTCCAAAACTACAATGAGTAAGAAGGAGGAGTAAGCATAAATGCTTAGTAAGTTCATATGCAAATAATAAGTAACATAACAAACAGTTATACCAATCAACATTAGCATACATCACTAAAACACATATCACATTTCTGATCATTTTTCATCATCTTATTACCTTATAGTGGTTGTATCAATACTCAACCCGAGGGTTAAATACATACCTGTCCAAATATCCATTTCACATCACTCACCAATACTTCTCTTTACATCTCGAATATTCCTCCATTGAGTAGAACTTTACCCGTTGAACACATCGGAATATAATTCGGATACATGGATAATTTGCATATAAGTGCCACATATTCAATCAAGCAATCATGTAACCCGCCCATAAGCGAACTCGGACTCAACTCAACGAGCTCGGGCGTTCGCATCCATAAGTGAACTCGGACTCAACTCAACGAGTTCGGATGCCTAGTTACATCTCACGAACTCGGACTCAACTCAACGAGTTCGGACATTCGCATCCATAAGTGAACTCGGACTCAAATCAACGAGTTCGGATACTCAACCATCCTAGTGACATGTCACTTGTATCCTAATCTATTCCTAAGGTTCAAACGGGCTTTTCCTCGAACACTTATCCTTGCCGTCTTCCGTAGAAAGCCGAAATCAATACTCGGTAACAATTATATTTAACAAGTAGTTCACATAATTTACATATTATTTGAAATTAACCACAAAGCATACATTTCATAATAAAATTCAGCATAACATATAATTAACATCACTAACTTAAAAATAACCATTATGCTACATTATTTACACATGAACTTACCTTGGTACCAAAATACAAAGATTTTGCAATTTAGTCCACAATCTTTTCTTTCCTCGATGAGGTCGATTCCACGTCTTTCTTGATCTAAAATAACACATTTAGCTTATTTAATACTCACATTATCAAATTAATCCTTAACTCAAATTTTGGCAAAAATACAATTTTACCCCTAAACTTTTGCATATTTACATTTTTGCCCCTAGGCTCGGGATTAAACTTTATTCCTTATTCTTATGTTTTACAACATGCTGATCACTTTTCTCTTCTATGGTAACATCAAATTCTCACTCTAATATGTACTATGACTATTAGATATTTTTACCGATAAGCCCTTTACTCGTTTCCACTCAAAACCGAGTAGCACAAGTTGTCTAACATAATTTAAAACCCCATATTCTATCATAAAACATCAAAATACACAAATTTCACCTATTTTTCCAAATATGAACCCTAAGTTGAATTATTGTTAGCATAAGCTTAATCGAGCTACCGGGATCTCAAAAACGTAAAATCATTAAAAACGGGGCTTGGAATCACTTACTATGGAGCTTGGAAGCTTGAAACAAACCCTAGATATGGAGAACCCTTGAAATTTCGGCCTAATGAAGAAGATGGACAAAAATTGGCTTTTAATTTTGTTTTAATTCATTTAATAACTAAATGACCAAAATACCCTTACTACTAAACTTTCCAAAAATTCCTTCCATGTCCTAATTTTGTCCATGAACTTAAAATTGGTCAAATTGCTATTTAAGACCTCCTCATTAATATTCCAAAACAATTTCATACTAAAAACTTCTAGAATGCAAGTTTTGCAACTTATTCGATTTAGTCCTTACTTTCAATTTAAGCACTTTAGGCATAGAATTTCATCACGAAATTTTCACACAATCATGCAACCATATCATAAACCTCAAAATAATTATAAAATAATTATTTCTATCTCGAATTTGTGGTCACAAAACCACTATTCCGATTAGGCCCTAATTCGGGATATTACAACTCTCCCCCCTTTAAGGATTTTCGTCCTCGAAAATCTTACCTGTAAACAGATGTGGGTATTGAATTCTCATAGTTTCTTCGGATTCCCATGTAGCTTTTTCTACTCCATGCCTTTGCCACAACACCTTCACAAGTGCAACATTTTATTCCTTAGTTGTTTGACCTCTCGAGCTAAAATCTTAATCGGTTCTTCTTCGTAGGTCATATCTGGTTGTAGTTCAATTTCTGTCGGTGAAACTACATGTGAAGGATCGAACGATATCGACGTAACATCGATACATGGAACACATCATGAATCTTCTCTAATTCAGGTGGTAATGCTAGCCGATATGCTACCGGTCCAACTTTTCAATTACTTCATACGGCCCAATAAAACGCGGACTTAATTTGCCCTTCCGTCCAAATCTAAGGACTTTCTTCCACGGAGACACCTTTAAAAATAATTTATCACCAACTTGAATTTCAATGTCCTTTCGTTTTAAATCTGCATAAGATTTCTGTCTATTTGAAGCAGCTTTCAAACAATCTCGAATTACCTTCACTTTTTCTTCAGTTTCTTTTATTAGATCAACTCCATAAATCTGATTTTCCTTGAGTTCAGTCCAATACAAAGGCGTTCGACACTTACGACCATACAATGCTTCATAAGGTGCCATTTTCAAGCTCGTCTGATAACTATTATTGTAAGCAAATTCCACCAACGGTAAGTATCTTTCCCAACTTCCTTGAAATTCCAATACACAACATCTAAGCATATCTTCAAGAATCTGAATTATTCTTTCTGATTGTCCATCAGTTTGTGGATGAAAAGCAGTACTGAAATTTAACTTCGTACCTAACGCGTCTTACAACTTTTGCCAAAACCGCGAGGTAAACCTTGGATCTCTATCTGAAATAATCGATAATGGTATTCCGTGTAATCTAACAATTTCTCTAATATACAGTTCAGCCAACTTGTTAAGAGAATAATCCGTACGTACCGGGATAAAATGAGCCAACTTAGTTAATCTGTCAACTATTGCCCAGATGGCATCTTTCTTTCTTGGAGTCAATGGCAATCCTGAAACAAAATCCATAGTAATCCGATCCCATTTCCATTCAGGAACCATAATAGGCTGAAGTAATCCCGAAGGTACTTGGTGTTCAGCTTTCACCTGTTGACAAATTAAGCATTTGGACACAAACTCTGATATATCTCTTTTCATTCCATTCCACCAATACATTTTCTTCAAGTCATTATACATTTTCGTACTACCCGGATGAATCGAGAAATAACCACTATGTGTTTCCTGTAGGATCTTTTGAATCAATTCCTCATTCTTCGGTACACAAATCCGATCTTTAAACATTAAGCACCCATCAGAACCAATTCTGAAATCTGATCCCGTATCAGCTTCACACTGTTTTCTTTTGGCTAGCAAATCTTGATCATTTTTCTGAGTTTCAGAAATCTCTTGTAAAAACATCGGTCTTGCTCTTAACTCTGCTAGAATCAAACCATCATCTGACACTTTCAATTGAGTGTTCATAACTCTCAAAGCAAACAACAACTTTCTGCTCAAAGCATCAGCAACGACATTCGCTTTTCCCGGATGATAATCGATAACAAGCTCGTAATCTTTCAATAACTCCAACCATCTTCGCTGTCTCAAATTCAAGTCTTTTTGTGACATCAAGTACTTAAGACTTTTGTGGTCGGTATATACCCGACATTTTTCACCATACAAATAATGTCGCCAAATTTTCAAAGCAAACACCACCGCAGCCAATTCCAAATCGTGAGTAGGATAATTCCTCTCATGAGGTTTTAACTGCCTCGAAGCATATGCCACCACTTTCCTTCCTGCATGAGCACACACCCCAAACCATTTAGAGAAGCATCACTATACACCACAAATTCTTTACCTAATTCGGGTTGTACTAACACTGGTGCCTCTGTTAATAACTATTTCAATTCTTCAAAACTCTGTTGACATTCTTTCGTCCATTCAAATTTAACATCCTTTCGGAGTAATCTAGTTATAGGAGCAGCAATTATAGAAAATCCATTTACAAACCGCCGATAATACCCAGCTAGCCCCAAAAAACTTCTAACTTCAGTTACATTTTTCGGTGGTTTCCAATCAACAATGGCTGAAATTTTACTAGGATCAACCCGTATACCATCACCTGAAACAATATGACCCAAAAATCCAACTTTCCGGAGCCAAAATTCACTTTTACTAAACTTAGCATACAGCTGCTTATCTCTCAAAGTTTGCAAAACTATCCTCAACTGCTCAGCATGCTCTGTCTCATCTTTTGAATAAATTAAAATGTCATCTATAAACACCACAACAAATCTGTCCAAGTATGGCCGAAATATGAGATTCATTAAATCCATAAACACAACAGGAGCATTTGTCAATCCGAATGGCATAACTAAAAGTTCATAATGACCATACCTTGTTCTAAAAGCAGTTTTAGGCACATCCGACTCTTTTACCCGCAGTTGGTAATACCCAGATCTCAAGTCAATCTTTGAAAACCATGTCGCTCCTTTTAGCTGATCAAACAAATCATCAATTCTTGGCAACGGATACTTGTTTTTGATTGTCACCTTGTTTAACTGCTGATAATCAACACACAACCTCATAGAACCATCCTTCTTTTTCACAAATAACACGGGAGCACCCCAAGGTGAAAAACTCGATCTCACAAAACCTTTATCAGTCAACTCTTGCAACTGCGACTTTAATTCCTTCAACTCTGCTGGTGCCATTCTATACGGAGCAATCGAAATCGGAGTTGTTCCCGGTATCAAATCAATACCAAATTCTACTTCCCTGACTGGAGGCAAACCCGGCAATTCTTCTGGAAATACGTCCGTAAATTCACACACAACCGGCACTGATTCAACTTTCTTTTCAACTTCTTTTGTATTAATTACATACGCCAAATAAGCTTCATAACCCTTTCTCAAATATCTCTGAGCCGACATCGAAGAAATCATACTAGATAATGCCTCTGATTTATCTGATTCAACCCACAGAGTTTCACCATTTCCACATTTTAATTCTATAATCTTTTCTTTGCAATTTATTTTAGCATCATGCAATGTCAACCAATCCATACCCAAAATAACATCAAACTCATCAAACGGCAACAACATCAAGTCGGCCGGAAAGTAATGATCCCGAATCATTAAAGGACATTTCTTGCTTACTTTATCAACTATCACGCATTTGCCTAACGGGTTCGACACTCTAATCATAAATTCTGTGTTCTCAACAGGTATATTCATACTAGACACCAGTTTCATGCATACATATGAATGAGTAGAACCGGGATCAATCAAAGCAATAACATTAACATTATAGAGAGAAAATGTACAGGTAATCACATCAGGTGAGGAAGCATCTTCACGTGCCTTTATGGCATAAGTTCTAGCTGGAGCCTTTACTTCAGATTTAGCTGCTGAATCTCTGGCTACATTCTTGCTGCTTGCTTCATTTCCAGCTTTTCTCGAATATCTTCTTCTCGAGTCTGCACCACTAGCTTTTGTATTCTGAAATTTTTCTTTTTCAGCTCTCTCTGGGCAGTCTCTAATAAAATGATCCGGAGAACCACATCGAAAACATTCATTTGCTCTACATGGACCAAAATGATTTCTACCACACCGCTGGCACTCAGGTTTAACAAGTCTCGAGTTCCCTACACTGGCTGTCGAAGTAGTCTAGGATTTAGGACCCACATTTTGCTTCCTATAATTCCCATATGATTGCCCAGCTGAAGCTTGGGAACGAGGTTTCATATTCCTTGAATTTCTAGGTTGCTGTGAAAATGAACCGCTCATCGGTCTTTTCTTCCAATTTCTAGTCTCAGCCTCTACCTTTTTCTTTTCTTTAAGTAGTTCTTCAGCCTTGCAAGCTCGATCAACCAGTATTACCATTTCTTTTAGTTCAAGGATCCCGACAAATACTTTAATGTCTTCGTTAAGCCCGTCTTCAAATCGTCGGTACATCTTGGCTTCTGTAGGAACATATTCCCTGGCATACTTACTTAATCGAACAAACTCTCTTTCATATTCTGAGACTGTCATATTACCTTGCTTCAGCTCAAGAAACTCTTTACATTTCTGATCAATAAACCTTTCACTAATATATTTCTTCCGAAACTCTTCTTGAAAGAATTCCCAGGTTACCCTCTCTTTCGGTACCACCGAAATCAAAGTCTTCCACCAATTATTGGCTGAATATCTCAACAAAGATGTAGCACATTTCAAACATTCTTCAGGTGTACAAGATAATTCATCAAATACCCGGATAGAATTTTCAAGCCAGAACTCTGCTTTCTCTGCATCATCATCAATATTTGCTCTAAATTCTTCAGCCCCTTGTTTACGAATTCTGTCAACGGGGGTTCTGTGAAATTTTATCATATCCATACCTTGAGGCATCGGGGGTACAGGTTGAGGAATTGGGGGAGGTGGGGGAGGTCGTACATTTGGGTTCGTACGAACGAACTCAGTGTACCATGCACTCATCATTTGGAGAAAGGCTTCCCGACCCCTTTCTCCTCCTCCCTGACCAACAGTAGGAGGTGGATTTTCAGTCGGCGCTGCTCCTTCAGCCGGAGCTGGCGTATTACTCTCTACTTCATCTGTCACAGCTAGATCGGGATCCATTTACTATATAAAAATCTTTTAAAAAGGTCAGAAGTCGTCACACTATCACAATTCATACATATGGCATGTATAGCAAAATCCGTACATACAACACGTAGTCCGAGAACCGACTAAACCTGCTCTGATACAACTAAATGTAACGACCCCATGCCCGAGACCATCGCCAGAGTCGAGTATGAGGTGTTACTAAGCTTAGTTTAACATTTTTAGAACTTTGGATTATTGTTTCTACATTCACAGCTTTTAAGCTACTTGCGTCATAGTCACAAGAAAAATCATATCTCGAGTTAAAAAACTCGAAATCAAGATCCATAAAATTTTCCTGAATCTATACTCATATACCTATCTAATAAAATTTTCCTAGAATTTTTGGTTGGGCCAATTAGTACAGTTTATTAGTTAAAGTTACCCCTGTTTCAAGACTCGACTGGTCTGACCTATGTTTACTACGAACCACATTTCTCTCTGTAAAAAATTAATATGACTATTAGATTTGTTTCTAATAAAACTAGACTCAATAAGGATTCTGAGGATATAAAATATACCACCTAATTATATCTTTATAATTTATAATGAATTTCTAAAGTTGGAACAGGGGATTCAAAAACTGCTATGACCCTGTTTAACTAAAACTCAAATATCTTCTAACATATAATTCCTTTACCTGTTTCATTTGTTTCATGTGAAACTAGACATAATAAACTTCAATTTGATATGTATTCCATCACCAAATTCAATTGCTATGATTTTTAATAAATTTTCAAACTCGCGTCAGTGTTGCTGCAGTATTCTATTTATGGCAAATTTCATTCTTTTTATGAGTTTTTATGCACTAAGTATCTTAATAGTTTTCCTTAACATCAAACATAATCTACACTAACCATTTTCATAATTTATCATTATCAAGCATTTCCTCAACCATTCCACAACCATACCATAAGATCATTTACACAAAATAGGTATATTGCTATACATGCCATACTTAAATTTACAAGCCATTTACCAAAAGTCTTCCGGATAGTGTGACTGAGCCTTCGACCTATCCCGACTCCTGAGCTGGCTTGTCCAAAACTACAATGAGTAAGAAGGAGGGAGTAAGCATAAATGCTTAGTAAGTTCATATGCAAATAATAAGTAACATAACAAACAGTTATACCAATCAACATTAGCATACATCACTAAAACACATATCACATTTCTGATCATTTTTCATCATCTTATTACCTTATAGTGGTTGTATCAATACTCAACCCGAGGGTTAAATACATACCTGTCCAAAATATCCATTTCACATCACTCACCAATACTTCTCTTTACATCTCGAATATTCCTCCATTGAGTAGAACTTTACCCGTTGAACACATCGGAATATAATTCGGATACATGGATAATTTGCATATAAGTGCCACATATTCAATCAAGCAATCATGTAACCCGCCCATAAGTGAACTCGGACTCAACTCAACGAGCTCGGGCGTTCGCATCCAGAAGTGAACTCGGACTCAACTCAACGAGTTCGGACATTCGCATCCATAAGTGAACTCGGACTCAACTCAACGAGTTCGGATACTCAACCATCCTAGTGACATGTCACTTGTATCCTAATCTATTCCTAAGGTTCAAACGGGCTTTTTCCTCGAACACTTATCCTTGCCGTCTTCCGTAGAATGCCGAAATCAATACTCGGTAACAATTATATTTAACAAGTAGTTCACATAATTTACATATTATTTGAAATTAACCACAAAGCATACATTTCATAATAAAATTCAGCATAACATATAATTAACATCAATAACTTAAAAATAACCATTATGCTACATTATTTACACATGAACTTACCTTGGTACAAAAATACAAAGATTTTGCAATTTAGTCCACAATCTTTTCTTTTCCTCGATTGAGGTCGATTCCACGTCTTTCTTGATCTAAAATAACACATTTAGCTTATTTAATACTCACATTATCAAATTAATCCTTAACTCAAATTTTGGCAAAATTACAATTTTACCCCTAAACTTTTGCATATTTACATTTTTGCCCCTAGGCTCGGGATTAAACTTTATTCCTTATTCTTATGTTTTACAACATGCTGATCACTTTTCTCTTCTATGGCAACATCAAATTCTCACTCTAACATGTACTTACGACTATTAGATATTTTTACCGATTAAGCCCTTTTACTCGTTTTCACTCAAAACCGAGTAGCACAAGTTGTCTAACATAATTTAAAACCCCATATTCTATCATAAAACCCCAAAATACACAAATTTCACCTATGGGTATTTTTCCAAATATGAACCCTAAGTTGAATTATTGTTAGCATAAGCTTAATCGAGCTACCGGGATCTCAAAAACATAAAAATCTTTAAAAACGGGGCTTGGAATCACTTACTATGGAGCTTGGAAGCTTGAAACAAACCCTAGCTATGGAGAACCCTTGAAATTTCGGCCTAATGAAGAAGATGGACAAAAACTGGCTTTTAATTTTGTTTTTAATTCATTTTAATAACTAAATGACCAAAATACCCTTACTACTAAACTTTCCAAAAATTCCTTCCATGTCCTAATTTTGTCCATGAAATTAAAATTGGTCAAATTGCTATTTAAGACCTCCTCATTAATATTCCAAAACAATTTCATACTAAAAACTTCTAGAATGCAAGTTTTGCAACTTATTCGATTTAGTCCTTACTTTCAATTTAAGCACTTTAGGCATAGAATTTCATCACGAAATTTTCACACAATCATGCAATCATATCATAAACCTCAAAATAATTATAAAATAATTATTTCTATCTCGGATTTGTGGTCACGAAACCACTATTCCGATTAGGCCCTAATTCGGGATATTACAAAAAATATATTTTTAGTGGGTTCAAGGAGTCTATTTCTGGCATCCATGGCTGGAGAATAATCAGCCATCGTCATTGGTTAAATGGTTTGAGAAGTGCTTCAACGGTCCAATCTTCTCAAGGTGACTACTAAGTTGATTTTTCATCCTTTATGTAAATCTGTAAAAAAATAGACCAAAATATTCAAAATGATTATAAAAATAACTAAAATTCAAAATGTTTCATAAACTGTGTTAAAAATAATTATTTTATAATAAAATTATAAAATTCAATAAAAAATTACTTAGAAACTGCATGAATTAGTGCTCAAAAGATGCTGAAATAGTCTATATATTTTAGTGTTTCCACACCCCCAAACTTAATTCATTGCCCGTCTCGAGTAATGTACAAATTGAAAAAGAAATTTAAGAAATCCACCTTTTAAAAATTTTCTTGAAAAACCCTTTCTTCCCATAGTTTTGAGTTTAGTAAAATTATGCTTAAGAACAAAAATTTTGAAATCATGCAACTTAAGTATACACATTGTTCAATTATTCTCAATTATTATCATGATAGCAAGAATTTAGACTAAATGATTTATCTTAAATAATATGTGCTAAACTCATACCAATTAACTTTTATTCCCTTATTTTAAGACTAATGTGTAATCGTTAAGCTTAAATATGTCTTCATTATTAAAACCTATAGATTGAAGGAATGAAAATGAAGAAGTGAATAGATACTATACACCAAGTAGGGTCCCAAGAAAGGGAGATGAGTCAAGGTTGATTGCTTAAATACCAAATCATTCCTAGACAAGTCCATTCTTAGACATGTACATATCTATTTTCACACTTCTTATTTTGTAAATTGTTCAATTTTATTAATGATTTTAGCTTATTGTTTTATTTATGTAAGTGGAATGACTGAAATGTGCAAGTTTACACAATCACTACAAGTAATAAAGTGACAAGTAAATGTCGAATTATCATACCCACAGGGACTATGCAAGGAATTATTTATGAATGCAATTTAAAACACTTTGGTGAAGAAAAATATTTTGTTTTGAAGAGGTGATTAAAAACTAGAAAACAAAGGAAAATAAATAAAATAAAATAAAGTTCCAATGCACGATTTTAAAAGATGATTCAATCAAGATGACATAATTGTGTTAAATTAATTACATTTCTTAACATAGAATTATTAAACTCATGTTTATGTTGTTACGAATAAATCCACGACAACTCGGGAATTTGCTAACTTATGAACATACTCACCAACCAAAATTCATTCATCTCTTGACTATATCTCTATGTCAATTCAACCGATTAAACAAAATTTAATAGGCAAATGTGTTAATGCATATACATACTTATGAAGTTAAAATAATTTCTTGTACATATCTTTATGTCAATTCAAACAATTAATTCAATCTCATAAGCACATAAAAGAATATGTGAGGTAACAATGTATTTCTACCTTGAAATATTTTAATCACAACAATCTTGCAAGTTATGCAAGACAAATGTATCGTTAGATACCGTTGCTAATTTAACCTTCAGCTACCTTAGATGATTAAACATGCACTAATTAAGTATCGTGTCAGTTAATTACAATTTCAATCCATTTAAATAATTAATTCATTAGTTACCTTACAATTTGTAATGCAAGAATATTTACCTTCAATACACCAACTTACTTTGCTTTCACATATTGTTTTAAATATCTATTTTCTTTCAAGTACACATGCTCATTTTTTTAAAGCATTTTGTGGAATGTACTATAATTTTTTTTATCATTCGATACTTCTTTTCAACTCCCCCAAACTTATTTTCCAAAGATTTCTCTGAATAGTACTGATTCTAGTGTTTGGGATCATTTTGTAATATCCTGATTTTGGGCCTAGTCGAAATAGCGGTTTCATGACCACAAAATCTGAGATAGAAATAATTATTTTATGATTATTTAAGGTCTATGATATGATTGCATGATTGTGTGAAAATTTCGTGAAGAAACTTTATGCATAAAGTGCTTAAATTGAAATTAGGGACTAAATCGAATAATTTGTAAAACTTGCATTCTAGAAGTTTCTAGTATGAAATTGTTTTGAAATATTAATTAGGAGGTCTTAAATAGAAATTTTACCAATTTCTAAGTCTATGGACAAAAATTGGACATGGATGGAATTTTTGGAAAGTTTAGTAGTAAGGGCATTTTGGTCATTTAGGGGTAAAATGAATTAAAATACAAAATTAAAAGCCAATTTTGCTCATCTTCAACCCCATGGCCGAATATAGCAAGGAGAAACCATGGCTAGGGTTTTTCAATATTCCAAACTCGATTGTAAGTCCGTTCTAGCCTCGTTTTTAATGATTTTTACATTTTTAGAGTCCCGATAGCTCGATTAAGCTTATGATAGCAATAATTTAACCTAGGGTTTATATTTGGAAAAATACCCATAGGTGAAATTTGTGTATTTTGGTGTTTTATGATAGAATATGAGGTTTTAAATTATATTAGACAACTTGTGCTACTCGGTTTTAAGCGAAAACTAGCAAAATGGCTTAATCGGTAAAAATACCTAATAGTCATAAGTACATGTTAGAGTGAGAATTTGATGTTTCCATAGAAGGGAAAAATGATCAGCATGTCATAAAACATAAGAAAATAGGTTGAAGTTTAATTTACGAGCTTTGGGGCAAAAGTGTAAATATGCAAAAGTTTAGCGGCAAAATTGTAATTTTTCCAAAATATGATTTTGGGTCAATTTGAATAATGTGAGTCCTAATTAGACTATATTTTAAATGATAGAGCAAGGAAAACTGAAATTCGGGCTAAAATGGAAAAATACCAAGTTGTGGACGAAATGCTAAAAGTAGCCATTTTCGCATACGAGGTAAGTCACGTGTAAATAATGTAGCATAATTGTTATTTTTAAATTATTGATGTTAATTATATGATATGCTGATTTTTAATCGTGAAATATTATGCTTTGTGGTTAATGTTGAGTAATATGCAAATTATGTTTACTACTTGATAAATATGAATTGCTACCGAGTATCAGTTCTGATATTCCATGGAAGACGGCAATGTGAGATCGAGGAAAAAAGCCCGTTTGAACCTTAGGAATAGATTAGGATACAAGTGACATGTCACTAGGATGGTTGAGCATCCAAACTCGTTGAGTTGAGTCCGAGTTCACTTAGGGACGGGTTACATGATTTCTTGATTACATATGAGGCACTTATGTGCTAATTATGTGTGTATCCGAGTTGTATTCCGATGTGTTCAATGGGTAAAATTCTACTCAAATGAAAGAACACTTAAGATGCAAGTGACGTTTTGGTAAGTGTTGTGAAATGGACACTTTGGACAGGTATGTTCTTAACCCTCGGGTTGATAATAGATACAACAACGATAAGGTATTAAGATGATGAATGATGTTTAGAAATATGATATATGTTTTGGTGATACCATGCTAAAGTTGTTTGGTATATTTGTATTGTTATGTTACTTGTTATTTACATATGAACTTACTAAGCATTTATGCTTACTCCCTCCTCTTTATTTACTGTAGTTTTGAACAAGCCAGCTCGGGAATCGGGACGAGTCGAAGGTTCGATCACATTGTCCAAAGGACTTTCATCTAGGTAAATGGCTTGTAAAACTTAAGTATGGCATGTACAGCAATCTATTTATTTTGTGTAAATAATTTTATGATATGGCCATGATTGGTTGAGAAAATGTTTGATATTGATAAGTCATGGTGATGGTTAAATTTAGATCATGTTTGATATCATGGAAGTTTAATAGGTTATCTAGTTCATAACAACTCATGAAAAGATGAAATTTGCCTTAAAACAGAATATTGCTGCAGCAATGACATGAATTTGAAAAATCACTAAAATAGTATAAATGGAATTAAATGATGAGCAAGTTATGAAATTTAAGCTTAATGAGTCTATTTCATATGGATAAAAAAAACAGGCATATAAATTATACTTTATGAGATATTTGAAACCTTGTGAAACAGGGCTAGAGTGATTTCTAGATCCTCTATTCTGACTTTAAAAATTTATAATAAATTTTCAAAACATAGTTAGAAGTCATTATTTATATTTCAAGATTCCTTATTGAGTCTAGTTTTAAGAGAAACAAGCCTCATAGTCATTGAAATTCTGTATAGAGAGATATCTGATTCGTAATACACAGATGTCAGAGCAGTTGAACCCTGAAACAGGGGAGACTTTAACTAATAAACTGTACTAATTGGCCCAACCAAAAATTCTATAAAAAATTTAGTAAATATATATATGAGTCTAGATTTAGGGAAAATTTACAGATCTTGATTTCGAGTTTCATAACTCGAGATATGATTTTTCTTGTAACTGTGATGCGAGTAGCTAGAAAGCCGTGAATGTAGAAACAAAAGATTTGAAGTTCTTAATTTGATAAATTATGTTCGGTAACTCCTCAAGCTCGACTCCGGTGACGGTTTCGAGCGTGGGGGCATTAAATTTGGTGGTATCAGAGTAGGTTTATTCGGTTCTCGGACTAACCTAGCATGTGTAAAAGTTTAGGTATACATGCCACTGATCTGTGATAGTGTGATGTCTTCCGACGCGTATGATTACCGTCTTATTTAGACAGGGTACTCTCCAACTGAGCTGCGCCGACCATGTTCAATGTTATGTGAAGGTATTTGAGTAAAATTATGATTATGATAAGTCTCGGTTTAGAAAAGTATGAATAAAAATTTATGATACATATGTGATAAATATTCATATTTGCTTAATGCTTATATGATGTAGTGTATATGGCTTACTTGATAAGATGAACGGAATAAATAGAAAGTAGTAGAGGTATGAATAAAAGTCATAATATTATGATACGAATGAAAATGTCCTTGTCTTGATTTGGACGTCAAATGTTGATGAATGCTAATGATATATAATTTTTATAAGATAAAGGATTATAATGAAATGAACTTATCTATGTTAAATTGTTGGACTGAATTATATGATTGTAATGATATGTACATGATGATGCACGAAATGAAAGTTGTGATTGTGATGCAAATATCTATGTTTGTTTGGCCTTATATGATGTCATGAGCATGAATTAATTTAATTAAATGAATGGATAAGTAAAGCTATCTAGAAAACATAGAATGTATGCATAAGTATATTGTCTAAATGGGACAATAGGAAAATTGGTGTAAGCCAACATGAATGTTGCATTGCCTGAATGAATGACATGATTTTGATGATGTTGCTATGATGATGGAAGTTGTGTCATATGTGTATGTATAAGAAAGTCAAGTCAGAGGTCCTACAACCCCTCCCCCTTACCGAAGTGGTACTTATAATGGAATTTCATGAGATTTGTATTGAATAAGTTTCCTGTTGAGAACCCAAAGAGTTCAATGATAGAATAATTATAAGTATGATCAGAGATTGAAAATGAGCTGATAAGTAAAGTCAGAGTCAGTAAAGTATCGGATTGATATAAAGATTATTGGAATTATGCACTGTCCCAGTTAGAGAATGAATTCTCTTTGGTAAATCGAATTACTCAGGTGCAAGGTCGAGAAAAGTGTAAATCAAAATTTATTCAGAACTGGCCTTCTTTAGTGAATGCTTTAATATGAAATTTGTGATGGCAGAACTAGTTGGGGAAATGATATTTTGAAATGTGAACTATCTGAGTGTGACAGTTATGACTGGACAGATTTAACAGTCTCTTTTGAGATGTTCTATGTGTTTACCCATTCTCAGAAATATTTCTATGGCTATTGATCTTCTGAAGAAATTCTTGTTATATGGGAATGTCTTCTAATTCTGGTGTTGGATGAAAGCATTGGTAGTCTGACTGGTTTATAATTTATATTCCTCTATTTCATCGGGTATTCTATTCCATTTCGTCTGATAAGAATTGATGAGAGAATACATATGATATTATGATTCTGTTTCTTCTACTTGATGCTTCATCTGATATATATGTATGGGAAGATATATTGTTCTTGTTATATTTGATTCCAATGGGATTAAATGATGTTTTCTTTTGGACTTTCTTTCTTTGAAGAATTATCGGGGTATTCTGTATTTTCTCTATGAGTTTGGTTTTCGATTCTCCGGCATAGTATCGTATCTTGGATTTCTTTATTCGGTTTCCTTGTTATCTTCGTTCCATAATTTGTCAATTATGACTCGTGTTCGAAGTACGTTCTTCAGCTCATGCTAATCATGTCAAATATGACTATACTTCTAATTTGATCTTGGTAATGTGGTGATTTTAGTATTGGGATTTTTTTTCTAATTTCTGTGTAAGGATTTGACATCAGTAAAGGCATAAGTGATAAAAGCGCGAGTTTCAGTCGGTATGGTGAATTATCTATTTGAAAGATTTCATGTGACAATTATTTCAAGATTATTTTTCCCAAGTCTAATAATAGAATTTCATTTTGTACGGATAAAAGAGTAAATAATCTGAACGAGAAGTGTATATTTATTGGAAAGAGTTGGATATTAGTTAAAATCACTACGAATGATAATGTTTTCGTCTCGTGAAAGCTGAAAAGTTTATTACATGTTCACAAAGTTTGGATAGATGAGAATATTGGTAACCGAAGCGTCTGAACTAGACTAGTCTACATTGAGTAAAGACTTCCTGACTTTCAGTAATGTACTGTTGTATGAACTGTGATGTGTTTCAAGACAGTGAGGAAATGTGATAGTTTAGAGCATTCGATGTTACATAAAATCAGAGTTGTTAAAGGGGTTAAAGCCGAACATTGGGATCTATCAAAATTATCCTTGCCAGTGTTGATATTGGGATGGAAATGAGAAGGATTATTCTTGAGGCCATATCAGAATTATTTCCATGACGGAAAGAGGAAAATGTGATGTATCCTATTGTTAAATGTTTGGCGAGATCTATAAATCATATCGGTATTGAATGAATTCCTACTCATCAGATTCATGGAATTTCAGGTCTTTTTGATTGTTTAATTTCTTGGAATTCTAGTCTCCATTAACCAAATTGAGATCTGGTTTTATGTCAAGATGACAAGGGAAACTGAGAAGGGTTGAAAAATTAAGAACAGTTGAGAGTTGAGACTGTAAGCTTTCAGATCATATGAGAAATTAAAGAGATGTATTGGAGGCACCGCCTGAGTGAAAGTTCTTCAGCACCGAATATGAAATTGAGGAATCTAAGTGAAGACCACTTTTCTGGTAAGATTTTCGGGGAAGAAAATCCCTAAAGGGGGGAGAGTTGTAATATCCTGATTTTGGGCCTAGTCGGAATAGCGGTTTCGTGACCACAAAATCCGAGATAGAAATAATTATTTTATGATCATTTTAAGGTCTATGATATGATTGCATGATTGTGTGAAAATTTCGTGAAGAAATTTTATGCATAAAGTGCTTAAATTGAAATTAGGGACTAAATCGAATAATTTGTAGAACTTGCATTCTAGAAGTTTCTAGTATGAAATTGTTTTGGAATATTAATTAGGAGGTCTTAAATAGAAATTTTACCAATTTCTAAGTCTACGGACAAAAATTGGACATGGATGGAATTTTTGGAAAGTTTAGTAGTAAGGGCATTTTGGTCATTTAGGGGTAAAATGAATTAAAATACAAAATTAAAAGCCAATTTTGCTCATCTTCAACCCCATGGCTGAATATAGCTAGGAGAAACCATGGCTAGGGTTTTTCAAGCTTCCAAGTTCGATTGTAAGTCCGTTCTAGCCTCGTTTTTAATGATTTTTACGTTTTTGGAGTCCCGATACCTCGATTAAGCTTATGCTAGCAATAATTTAACCTAGGGTTTATATTTGGAAAAATACCCATAGGTGAAATTTGTGTATTTTGGTGTTTTATGATAGAATATGAGGTTTTAAATTATATTAGACAACTTGTGCTACTCGGTTTTAAGCGAAAACTAGCAAAATGGCTTAATCGGTAAAAATACCTAATAGTCATAAGTACATGTTAGAGTGAGAATTTGATGTTTCCATAGAAGGGAAAAATGATCAGCATGTCATAAAACATAAGAAAATAGGTTGAAGTTTAATTTACGAGCTTTGGGGCAAAAGTGTAAATATGCAAAAGTTTAGGGGCAAAACTATAATTTTGCCAAAATATGATTTTGGGTCAATTTGAATAATGTGAGTCCTAATTAGACTATATTTTAAATGATAGAGCAAGGAAAACTGAAATTCGGGCTAAAATGGAAAAATACCAAGTTGTGGACGAAATGGTAAAAGTAGCCATTTTCGCATACGAGGTAAGTTCAAGTGTAAATAATGTAGCATAATTGTTATTTTTAAATTATTGATGTTAATTATATGATATGCTGATTTTTAATCGTGAAATATTATGCTTTGTGGTTAATGTTGAGTAATATGCAAATTTTGTTTACTACTTAATAAATATGAATTGCTACCGAGTATCGGTTCTGATATTCCATGGAAGACGGCAATGTGAGATCGAGGAAAAAAGCCTGTTTGAACCTTATGAAAAGATTAGGATACAAGTGACATGTCACTAGGATGGTTGAGCATCCAAACTCGTTGAGTTGAGTCCGAGTTCACTTATGGATGCGAATGTCTGAACTCGTTGAGTTGAGTCCGAGTTCGTGAAATGTAACTAGGCATCCGAACTCGTTGAGTTGAGTCCGAGTTCACTTATGGATGCGAACGCCCGAGCTCGTTGAGTTGAGTCCGAGTTCACTTAGGGGCGGGTTACATGATTTCTTGATTACATATAAGGCACTTATGTGCAAATTATCCGTGTATCCGAGTTGTTTTCCGATGTGTTCAATGGGTAAAATTCTACTCAAATGAAAGAACACTTAGGATGCAAGCGACGTTTTGGTAAGTGTTGTGAAATGGACACTTTGGACAGGTATGTTCTTAACCCTCGGGTTGATAATAGATACAACAACGATAAGGTAGTAAGATGATGAATGATGTTTAGAAATATGATATATGTTTTGGTGATACCATGCTAAAGTTGTTTGGTATATTTGTATTGTTATGTTACTTGTTATTTACATATGAACTTACTAAGCATTTATGCTTACTCCCTCCTCTTTATTTACTGTAGTTTTGAACAAGCCAGCTCGGGAATCGGGACGGGTCTAAGGTTCGATCACACTATCCAAAGGACTTTCATCTAGGTAAATGGCTTGTAAAACTTAAGTATGGCATGTATAGCAATATATTTATTTTGTGTAAATAATTTTATGATATGGCCATGATTGGTTGAGAAAATGTTTGATATTGATAAGTCATGGTGATGGTTAAATTTAGATCATGTTTGATATCATGGAAGTTTAATAGGTTATCTAGTTCATAACAACTCATGAAAAGATGAAATTTGCCTTAAAATAGAATATTGCTGCAGCAATGACATGAATTTGAAAAATCACTAAAAATATTATAAATGGAATTAAATGATGATCAAGTTATGATATTGAAGCTTAATGAGTCTATTTTCATATGGATAAAAAAGACAGGCATATAAATTATACTTTATGAGATATTTGAAACCTTGTGAAACAGGGCCAGAGTGATTTCTGGATCCTCTATTCTGACTTTAAAAATTCATAGTAAATTGTAAAAAAATATTTAGAAGTCATTATTTATATTTACAGATTCCTTATTGAGTCTAGTTTTAAGAGATACAAGCCTCATAGTCATTGAAATTCTGTATAGAGATATATCTAATTCGTAATACACAGATGTCAGAGCAGTCGAACCCTAAAACAGGGGAGACTTTAACTAATAAACTGGACTAATTGGCCCAACCAAAAATTCTAGAAAAACATTAGTAACTAGATATATGAGTCTAGATTTAGGGAAAATTTACAGATCTTGATTTCGAGTTTCATAACTCGAGATATGATTTTTCTTGTAACTGTGACGCGAGTAGCTAGAAAGCTGTGAATGTAGAAACAAAAGATTTGAAGTTCTTAATTTGATAAATTATGTTCGGTAACTCCTCAAGCTCGACTCCGGCGACGGTTTCGGGCGTGGGGGCGTTACAGATTTAAAGATAATTAAGAGAGAAGTGATGGCTAAATATTGCAAGGGTTCAAATAAAATTAGGCCATATAGTCTCAAAGTTGGGTTTCAATGTAACAGTCCGATTTTGACCTTAGTTGGAATGGTGGTTTCGGGACCACAAATCTGAGTTAGAAAAATATTTTTTTATTATTTTTTGTGCCTATTATAAGTGAATTGACATGTGTGAAAATCTCTTGTGAAAATTTAACTATTTGTTTGCTTAATTTGCAAAAAGGACCTAATCGCATAAAATGTAAAAGCTGAGTGCTAGATGTTAAAGTGCCTATTTGAGTTGGCTTTCTAAAGTAAGGGTCCTTATGTTTTTATTTGTCCATTGGGAATGTTAATGGACTAAAACAACCATTCATTAAAAGGTTTTATAATTGTTTATAAAAGGGCAGAATGGGAAAATGTTTATTAATTAATTAAAATAAAATAAAAGCATGAAATTAGCCATTTATTCATGCTATTCCACCGAAAATACAAAGAAAAAGAAAAGAGAAAGCTCACTTAGGGTTCAGCACTTTGAATTGGTGAATTAGGTATGTGTTTTACTCAGTTTTTGATAATTTCTATGTTTTTGTAATCATTGCTTCGTATACTATCGAACCCATGCTTCAATTTACGATTTTGGTGATGATTTTGAAATGTGCCATTGATGAAAATGTGAGCTTTGTGATGTTAGTTGATAAATTATGGAATCTTGATGTTGGGTTTAAATGTTTTCTTTTTGGATTTTTGATGGAATTGAGTAATTTGGGCTAAATTGTGAAAATATTATTTTGAGGGACTAAAATGTGAAATAAATGAATGTGTGGAGTAGTATGAGTACAAGGAGAATTCGGCTAAGCTTGTGTATATGCAAATTATGTGTATTTTGTGATTTTGTGAAATAGGGACTAAAGTGTCGAATGTGAAAATGTGAGGGCTAGTTTGCGAAATGTCCTAATTGTGTACATATGGATTGTTTTGAATTATTTGGTGAATAAAATGGTTAATTTTGAATACATTTAGATCAAGAAAAGAGGAATTCAGACTTAGACCGGGGGAAATCGAAGATTGTAGAATAAATAGTCCGAGTCAACAAATTCCGAGTACGAGGTAAGTTCGTACTTAAAATGTGATGTTAAGTAAGTTTTGATGCCTTTATTCTACATGGGTTGTATATAATTGAATTGGATAATATGGTGATGAATCGGAAGCTTTGGCACTAAGTGTACGATTTAACTAGCTTCAGCTACTTGAGGCACTAAGTGTGCGATACCAAATTAGTCTCGGTTATTTGAGATGGCACTAAGTGTGCGGAAATATTTAGCTTCGGCTAACCTTATAGCACTAAGTGTTCTGATGTGTAAAACACAAATAACTTATGGAAAGTCTTATAACATTCAACATGAGGTAAGTACAAAAGTGATTAAATACGGGAAGCTTCAGGTATGTATAATGCCTAAGTGGTAGATGATGTTATGTATATGAATCTCTTTGAGTTGATATAGTTATATGGATCGAAATTGTGCAAATCCTCGTTTATATACTATGAATGTGTTGAGTACGAGCTTACTAAGCTTTTGAAAGCTTATTCTGTGTGATTACTGTCTGTTTTACAGTTATCGTAGCTACTGAAGGCTCAGGGATAGTCGAGGATCGTCACCACACTATCGATCTCATTTTGGTACTTTTGAAAATGTAAATATTTGAAGTATGGCATGTATATGCTAGTAGTTGTGAAGTATGTTTTGTGATATATATATATTTAGCCATATGATTTGGCTAATTTATGTTTGAACTGATGGTTGAGAAAGGTTTATGATATGTGATGTTAATTTGCAACTATGGCATGAATGATGTATGTTTTAGCATAAAGAATGGTTGATTATGTTGTACATGTATGTTTGTTTCCTTGTTGTAGGTTGACCCATAATGGGTGGCAAGTTGGCTTAAACCAAGCCTGCATTGTGCCACATGGTCAGGGGACACAGGCATGCCTTGTGGCCATGTAAGAAAAGCAGTATTCTCTTCAAAATTACATGGCCTTGACACACAGGGGTGTCATATGGCCGTGGGTTAAAGTCAGTAGCTAGCTTAGTATCACACGGCCATAGCACACGGGCGTGCCTATTGGTCATGGGTGAAAGTCAGTATGGTCACCCTGTTTTGGCATGGCTGGTTCACATGGGTGTGTATGATACCCGTGTAAGGCACACGGCTTGGTCACACGGGCGTGTGACCTTAACAAAATACAAAAATTTCCTAAGTGTTGAATGTTGTGAACATTTTTAGTTTAGTCTCGACCTCTTCCTAATGCATGTTTAAGGTCTCATTGACCTAAGAAAGGGACTCATGTTGATGTTTGACTATGATGCTATGATGTTTATGAAATGAATGCAAAGTGTTTAGATATGTTTAGTAATGCCGCTTAACCCTAGTTCGGCGATGGATACGGGTTAGGGGTGTTACATTCAAAGGATAAAATTTCATCAAGGTTGGCTTGAAAGGCTCAAACGGTCCAAACAAAAGTTGCCTAAATCATTTTCAACATTCCATGCTTCCTAGGATTTCGCCTTAAGAAACTAGTAAGTCAATTCTAGAGACTTAAACATTCATGCATGGGAAAGTTGACCAACCTTTTGCATGAAATTAAAAAACATAATTGATGTTATGGAGACTTGAACTTGGGTGAATGAAGATTTATTTAAACTACTTAACTACTATACCACTTATCAAGCTTTGTTAAATGCTAACGGAATTTATTATTAAACAAAGCATAACACAACTTAAGATTTCGAAACAAGATTGCTCAAAATAGAAAATGATGTGAAAGAATGGACTCTAACTTAGATCTTTAAAGAGAACTTCATCGTTACTTAACCACTAGAGACTTCTTTATTATCTGATGTGCAAACATACTTTTCAAATTTGAGGCATGACCACTTTTGATTCATTGACGCCAACTTCTACTAACCAGATTTTTGGGATATGACAACTCTTCCCTCTTAAAAGAAATTTCATCCTCAAAATTTCTATTGTCATGCCATATACTTAACAAAAAATCTGTAACTCCTCTTTCCAAACTAGCCACCATGCTTTCGTTGCACAACTCTAATTCCAATGTAGTTCTAGACAATACTTTGCCTTAAACTACCAACAAACTTTCTCTTCACTTTCATTAATTGTCCCAAAGAACTATCTACAGAAATATCACTACTGATTTCCTCTACCCTAAATTATCAGTTTAATATAAATACTTTTAACAAAAACATTTTGGTAAAACCAATTCTCAATCAATACAAGGTACAACCATTAATTATTACCTAAAAGTTAGCACTTCTAAAATCTATAGTTTCAAAACGTAAAGTCTCTAATTATTATTGAATGTGTAAAGTCTAATATTTAACTGTGTTTTGAAGAGTAGCATTATCAAACTTTAGAACAGTATTGGAGTCTCCGATTTTTATAAAACTTGTTTTTTTTTAAAATCACTTATGTCATGTTTTTCCCAAAATACCCTTTTAAAATATGCATGAAGACATCGAAAAAAAACCATAGTTCGAGTTTTGAACTCGGGTACCTGATACCACTGAATGTAACACTCAAAACTCAACCTAGACGTTATGGCCAAATTTTGTGAGCCTCATTAATTTCGTTGAAAACTTTTTTCTTATTAAGAACAGTTATGTTTAAATCATTGTTTTTGAAAACCTAGAATAGATTTCTAAATAATTTAATATTGCTTAAAATTGTTGCAAAACATGTTTATTTTGGAAAATTTCACTAGGTAAATTGAATTCATTCTAAGCATTAAATTAAAAAAATTGCAACATCAATTTTGATTATTACTTAACAATGATTTTGATAAAAAAAATTTGAAGCAGACCCTGAAAATACTTAGAAATACTTTAAATTATAAATTTATCTTAAATTAGATAAAACCGCTAAAAGTTCTAATTAAAACATTTATATTATGCATGCATAACAATTAATAAATCAAAAGTAAAAATAACCCATAAACAAGCCAATGTCCAATGTCTAAAACAAAGAAACCCAAACAGTTTATAATGTATTTTATTAAAAATTGTATCCGACAGACTCTTCTATATGCTTCATCCAAGTCTTATGAACGTGTATTATGTGAAAATTTTATGAAAACTAAAGGGTGAGCTAATAAGCTTAATGTGAGTTTTATAACAAATTAAATATCAACAAGCACATATATAATATACAAATTAACCAACTTTTATGCACATGATTATGGCAATGTAATTTTGGTAAAATAATTATGCAATTTCTTCTAAAACATCCTTCCCATCATTGCTACACACGAATAGGAGTTCCCCAAAACTCATCCATCCAAAACACAACAATTAAGTCATCTTGAGTTGCCCCATAGTAATGACTTATTAAAATGCAGTTAAACTACAAGATTGAATGTATGTGGTGAAGCCATTAAAATTGTAGGCAAGCTGTTGAAACACGTTTGTGGGTAAACCACCAATATTTGTTGTTTATTACAGCCACGTCCTCCTTTTTACAAATGTCCCATCCCTATATAATGCATCATGGGAAACATACCTCGTAGCAAATCAATAAACATGATAATCATGCTTTCAGGTACATATAAGTTACAATATTCATTATTTCAAACAATATTTATCAAATCATATCATTAAAAACTCAATTGAGAGTAACTTTCCTTATAACCACATTGTCACACACATGTAATAATAAAAGAAAAAACTGTAACACCCCTCACACATATTCAATGTCAGAATAGGGTTACGGATCATTACTGAACTTACAACACATTTAAACATACTTTTCCCATACATTTAATCAATACATACAATCATCATTCAATCTCAATCTATTTGTTCCTAATACGAGCCTACGAGGCTCGAAACATGCTTTGGGAGTGGTTCGCGACTAAATTGATAACTTAAGAAACTTTCACAAAACTTTGAAATTTTTTCTTAAAATAGGGGACACACACCTGTGTGACCAGGCCGTGTGGACATTCGAAATGGGAGCATATGGCTATGCCCCAGCCAATTTGCCACCCAAATTTAGGCACACCTCTCAAATAACACACAATATAGCATCAGTAGGCATATATTTCAATTCCAATCAAGCATGATTTATACCATTTCCAACACCAACCAATACAAAACATAAATACCACATATTGCCATCTAAATTCATCCAGTCATTATCTTCTCAAAACATCAAAATGACCAATTACAAATATGCATTAATATGCTCAATTCCACAAACATACCAATTCACAAATCATTACCTATTGACATTCAGATTACCTAATATCAATAAGCATTATGAATCCAACCTCAATCACACAACATAGGTCATTTACCAACTCAAAAAAAATCAATTTGCACATTTATATACATCATCAAATTCACCGTCCTAAGCCAAATCACATGATTATATATATACAAACCAAAACATATACATTTACAAGCCAATTCAAATGGCCAAAATCATTACCAAAACATAACCAAAATGACTCAAAGTCCCTATACATGCCATATACTTAAAATATCAAGTTCATAGGTTGCGAGAGATAGGTCGATAGTGTGAAGCAAACTCTGACGATTCCCGAATCTGAGCTAGCTTTGAATTCACTATAAAACATGGAAAAATAAACAATGTAAGCTATAAAGCTTAGTAAGCTCGTATGAAATAAACTTAATGCAATCATATAAATATAATTCATTAATTTGAATACACCAATATGTAGCTTACATTAGCTAACAAACCTATCCAATTCTCAAATGTGAGATTATACACTACCTTTACAAATTTCTTTGATTTGAAACTTATAATTCATGTACGTACCTGTATCATTTAACATCAATCTTGTAACACCCCAAACCCAGCCTAGACATTATGATCGAATCTGGCGTGTCACATTAAAATGCTTGTTTGAAAAACTTCGTCTTATTAATAAATCTCGCTTAAAGGAGAAAAGCCCCTTTGTTTAATTCTAAAGTCAACTTAATTATTTGTTAATGATTTTAAACCAACCTTACATTTTAAAAACATGTTTGTTGTGGAAGCATTTCAACAATGTTGCGAAAACATGATATTATGAAAACAAATATCATTTTGGAAAACCACGCTCTACTTTTAACAGAATTAAATCATAATAGTTGAAAACCCCCAAATTAAAAGCTAGAAAATTAGAGAAAAGGCCTTATTACATCAAAAACCTTTAGAGAAAGTAATTTAAGTAATGTAAAAGAAAGTACGAATATTTAAAGTTGTTCGTAGAGTGGCCACCTCCGAGTTCTCCCATACGTCGAACCATCTACTGAGGATTACCTGAAAAAATTTAAAAGAGGGGGTGAGTTTACGAAAACTCAGTGTGTCCAACCCTCATTGATCATATAGCATGCTTCATATCAATTTCGGCCTAGGCTCATTACGATAACAGTGGCACTTGGGCCTTAGTCCATAGTAGCCTCAGTTGAGGCTGAGCCCATGTTACAATCAGAATCAGATTATGCAATGCACAAATACCCAACCAGCCTTACACTCTGTATCCCATCCAACACTACACTCCTGTGGGGATTTAATTGACCCACCCATCCCTACACTCCTGATGTAGCACCGGTTGCGGCACTAACCAATTTCGCAGCAGAGTTGCCAATCACATAATGGCTTTAAGCCGTCAGTGGATCCACAATCGTCAAGAAACCAAGCAACCCTAACAAATCATATACTTCCTCCAAATCAATGATTTCGTCCCCTATGCAGCATAATATCACATGAATGCAAACATATCATAAACGACATACAATAACAATCATATAACATGTAGGGGTATTTTAGTCATTTTTCCCTTTGGGACATACGGTTATTTCCTAAATCAAGATCTAAGTACACTTACAGATCCATCAGAAGTTTCATATAAGTCTCACGCATCCCGTACAACCTCTAGCAAACAAATAGAGCGATTGGGCCCAAAGCCTATTTAAACAAGCCCATAGGCCCACACAACCCATTGGTCCACCAAGCCCGATTTTGATCCAAGCCATGTGAGTGACACGGCCGGTCCAATGTTTTCCCACCTATTGGTGAGTTTTACACATCTAGGGCCGTACGGGCCAACTTGGCCCAACCTGGTCCATTTACGACCACAACCCATGAGTTCGCTCATGTTGGCCTCTATCATCGCATCAGATTTACCACATGTGCATTCCCGCGCTCGTGTAGTAACTGTTGTTGTTCTTTCGGCTTTTCAGCATTTCGGGATTTTCTGTTCTTCAGTCTATTCAGTGTGTGAATACACACCAATTATGGAGTTCCAACCGAACCACTTCTGAATCGAGAACCTATCATCAACAGAAACCCCTCACCATCAGTCATATTTACGGCTGATCCAAAAACAAAAGCATCGCAGAAACTTTAACCGAATCATCGTTACTTACCAAACGAACATTGTAGAGCCCCTCTCGCTCCTAAAATCCACGTATCTTCTAAGCTTTAACCTTCACATGAAATAGTCAACCAATTCATCAAACTCCATAATCCCACATAACTGTGTCTAGGATTTAAATTACTTACCAATAAAGAAGGTACCACTTGTAGGGACAGAGTAATCGGTTTAGCACCTTGATTACAAAAGTCGAGTCCTTAGTAACAATCGCACGAAAAAGGAGTTAAAAAGGTGTGAGATGATTACCAACCCAAGGTAGGAAAGAGAGAAAGCAATCATTCGGCTAAAGAGATACCAAATGTCGAACCTTTGAGAAGAAACCAAATGAGAATCGGCTAGGGGAAACACACCACAGAACACATACACAAAAGTCAAGGAATTTCGACAGTACTTTAGAAAGATTTGGCCAAAAGAAAGATAGGAAGAGAAGGGAGAAAATAATTTGGCTTTTACAATTTCTGCTACCCAAAGATAGAGGGTATTTGGTTTGGAGAACAGAAAAGAAGAAGTGAACGATACTTAGGGTATTCGGGCAACAAAGAAAAAAGGGGAATGATTTGGCTTGACAAAGAACAGTGAAAGGAGGAATGAAATTGAAATAAAAGGAGTATTCGACTTTTGAGAAGAGAGGAAAAAGAAGAAGAAAAGATGAAGAGTAGAATGTCACTTAGGTATTCAGCCAAAGAAAGTGAACAAGAGACTAAGAGGTTTTCAGCAGTCTTCGATTAGAGTCAAAACAAAACAAAAGAAGTAAAATTGCCAACCCGAGGTATTGAAACGGAAATGACCTATGGTTAGCTAACACAAAAACGGCACCCCAAAAGCCTATAGCCGAATTTTCATGACCAAACACTTCACTAATTCGTTCTGACTTCAACACATTAAACACCTTCTCAACACCTACACAACCGAAACACTAACTGCCAGAGTTCAAACTCCACAAGACTCTCCTCCAAAATCAAATCTTCCTCAATTTTCTCCTTAAATTTCTCCCATCCATCTCTTCAAATTCGGCCAACAACAACCCCAACCAAATCTGTTCAAACACTTAGTGTTTCAGTCAAACACAACTTCCTCCAAAAGCCACCGGTAAAAATAATCCCCATTTGCACAAGCAGGGCTTCGAAGCTCAGACCACTAACATGTACATCACGTCACTTACCACTAGATCAGTAGGATTTTTGTATCATACTTAACCAAATTTTTGTATCATCCTCTGATCCGGTCTTCTAGGACACTCTCTAAGACGATGCTCCATGGAACCACAACTCAAATAGGCTCCTGTTCTCCTCTAGCGCTCTCCTATATGACTTTTTCCACAAATAGCACAAGGTGGTAACCAGTAGTAGCCACAGGGGGCCGCGCTCTAATCTACCCATCCACTCTGACCCCTTCTCTTAGGCCTCAGATCGTAATTGGAGGGCCCAGAATCTCTTTTATTTCTACCCCTTTCTCTTTCCTGGTTTAGGCGCTCAACGCACTTTACATCTTTAGCAATTTTTGCCTTCTCCACCAATGCTGTGAAATCCCCTCCCTCTGAGGAGCAATCAATACTCGAAGACTGTCTCTGAGGCCATCTTCCAATCGAACACAATGTTCATAATTTGTTGCCAGTATTCCTTTACCATACCAACTGAGTCGTAAGAACTTTGCCTCGTACTCTGCCACAGATCGGTCTCCCTGAGTCAATTTGAAGAATTCCTTCCTCCGAATATCCACGTAGCTTGCGCCCATGTATTTTTCTTGAAACGCTGATTTGAAGAACTCTCAGGTTATCCGGTCAGGCTGAGTGTCCTCTTTCATGGTAAGCCGCCACTGGTAAGCTTTCTTTCACAGTGATACTGCTCCTTTCAGTTTTTGCTCGAAAGTGCAATCCAAGTCGTCCATTATCCTTTCGGTGGCCTCAAACCAATATTCAACCACATTCGGTGCTGCTCTGACGATACACTTAAAGATCTCGGCTCCACTCGACCAGATTCTCTCAGAAATCGACCCTCGGCTCCCAATACCAGTGTTGGGCCCATCGACCCTTTCTAGAATCCTTAACATTGCTTGGAACAATGCGTCGTCCCAAGCTGCTCGATCATATGACCTTATCTCGGGTACCAGTGAAGCCGGTGCTTCTCTCGCCTCCACATTGGGCATGTGACCTGATGCCGAAGATCTAACCTTAGCACTTCCACAGCCTCTACCGCAGCTTATTGCACCCCTTCTAGTGCTCATTCTCACTTCGCGTATAATCTGGTTAAGAAATTTTATGTAATTTAGCTCATAGTTTCAGTAATTAAGCAGATGTTTTATGACAGTAGTTAAGAGTTGTTTTCGCAATCCCAGGCTCGCTACAGTTTTAGTTTCCTATAGTTTTTCAGTTTACTCTAGCTAAAGAGTCTCAGTATAGTCTATCATCTAAAGTAAGCCTAGTAACTATCTACAGTATAATAGTTTAAAATAGATTTTAGTATCAGGAGAACTTACTTGGTTCGACACTGGAGACTCGGTAAACCACATAATAAAAATCCTTCAAAATGCTTCGGAATCATTTGTAAATAATTTTAAAATCCAAAAACTAAGGCCCATTTCCCAAACGAGTTTTGTAACCTGGCTTTGATACCACTAAATGTAACACCCCAAATCCAGCCTAGACGTTATGACCGAATCTGGCGTGTCACATTAAAATGCTTTTTTGAAAAACTTTGTCATAATAATAAATCTCACTTGAAAGAGAAAAGCCCTTTTGTTTAATTCTAAAGTCAACTTAATTATTTGTTAACCGTTTTAAACTAGCCTTACTTTTAAAAACATGTTTGTTGTGGATGCATTTCAACGATGTTGCGAAAACATGATGTTATGATAACATATATCATTTTGCAAAAACCGTGCTCTACTTTTAACAGAAATAAATCATAATAGTTAAAAACACCCAAATTAAAAGTTAGAAAATCAGAGAAAAGGCCTTATTACATCAAAAAACCAAAGAGAAAGTAATTTAAGCAGTGCAAAAGAATATACGAATACTTAAGTTGTTCGTAGAGTGGCCACCTCCGAGTCCTCCCATATGTCGAACCGCCTACTGAGGATTACATGAAAAATTTAAAAGAGGGGGTGAGTTTACGAATGCTGAGTGTATACAACCCTCATCGATCATATAGCATGATTCACATCAATTTGGGCCTAAGCCAATTACAATAACGGTGGCACTTGGGCCTTTGTCCATAGTAGCCTCAGTTGAGCTGGAGCCCATGTCACAATCATAATCAGATTATGTAATACATAAATACCCAACCAACCCTACACTCTATATCTCGTCCAACCTTACACTCTTGTGGGGGTTTAATTAACCCACCCATCCTTACACTCTTGATGTAGCACCAGTTGCAGCAGTAACCAATTTCGCAGCACAGTTGCCAATCACATAATGGCTAGAAGCCGTCAGTGGATCCACAGTCGTTAAGCGACCGAGCGACCCTAAAAAATCATATACTTCTTCCAAATCAATGATCCCGACCCCCTTGCAATATAATATCACATGAATGCAAACATATCATAAACGGCATACAATAACAATTATATAACATGTAGGGGCATTTTAGTCATTTTTCCCATCACGACATAACAGTCATTTCGTAAACCGAGATCTAAGTACACTTACTGACCCATCATAAGTTTCACAGTCGTCTCGCGCAACCCATGCAACCCTAGCAAACAAACACAGCGATTGGACCCAAAGGCCATTTAAGGAGGCCCATAAGCCCACATGACCCATTTGCCCACCACTCCCGATTTCGATCCAAGCCATGTGACTAACACGGTCGGTCCAACGGTTTCCCACCTATTGGAAAATTTTACACATCTCGGGCCTATGGGCCCATTAGGCCCGTATGATCGAACTCGGCCCAACCTGGCCTATTTACGGCCACATCCCATGAGTTCGCTCATGGTGGCCTCTATCATCGCATCGATTTACCACACGTGTATTCGCGCGCTTGTGTAGTAACTGTTACCATTCGTTTGGCTTTTCGGCATTTCAGGATTTTCTGTTCTACAGTCTATTCAGTGTGTGAATACACACCTGTTACGGAGTTGCAACTGAACCACTTCTGAATCGAGAACCTATGATCAATCGAAACCCCTCACCATCAGTCATATTTACGGTTGATCCAAAACCCAAAGCATCGCAGAAACTTTAACTGAATCATCGCTACTTACCAAACGAACATTGTAGAGCCCCTCTCGCTCCTAAAATCCACGTATCTTCCCAAAACGTCAACCTTCACATGAAACAGTCAACCAATTCATCAAACTCTATAATCCCACATAACTGTGTCTAGGATTTAATGTACTTACCAATAAAGAAGGTACCACTTGTAGGGACAGAGCAATTAGCTTAGCACCTTGATTACAGAAGTCGAGTCCCTAGTAACAATTGCACAAAAAAGGAGTTAAAAAGGTGTTAGATGATTACCACCCCAAGGTAGGAAAGAGAGAAAGCAATCATTTGGTAAAGAGAAACCAAATGTCGACCTTTGAGAAGAAACCAAATGAGATTTGGCTAGGGGAAACATATCGCAGAACACTTACCCAAAAGTTAAGGAATTTCGGCAGCACTTCAGAAAGATTCGGCCAAAAGAAAGATAGGAAGATAAGGGAGAAAATAATTTAGCTTTTACAATTTTGGCTACCCAAAGACAAAGGGTATTTGGTTTGGAGAACAGAGAAGAAGAAGTGAATGATACTTAGGGTATTTGGCCAATAAAGAAAAAGGGGGAATGATTCGGCTTGACAAAGAACTGTGAAAAGAGGAATGAAATCGAAATAAAAGGAGTATTCGGCTTTTGAGAAAAAGGGACAAAGAAAAAGAAAAGATGAGGAGTAAAATGTCACTTAGGTATTCGGCCAAAGAAAATGAACAAGAGGCTAAGAGGTTTTCAGGAGTCTCCGATTAGAGTCAAAACAAAACAAAAGAAGTAAAATTGCCAACCCAAGGTTTTGAAACGAAAATGACCTATGGTTAGCTAACACGAAAATGACACCCGAAAAGTCTGTAGCTAAATTTTCATGACCAAACACTTCACAAATTCGTTTATCCTTCAACATATTAAACAGCTTTCCAACACCTAAACAACCGAAACACTAAGTGCCAGAGTTCAAACTCGACAAGACTCTCCTCCAAATTCGAATCTTCCTCGATTTTCTCCTTAATTTTCTCCCATCCATCTCTTCAAATTTGGCTAACAACAACCCCAACCAAATCTATTCAAACCCTTGGTGGTTCGGTCAAACACAACTTCCTCCTAAAGCCACCGGTAAAAATAATCCTCATTTGCACAAGCAGGGATTTGAAGTTCAGACCACTAGCATGTACAACACGCCACTTACCATTAGATCAATAGGCTTTTTGTATCACACTTTACCAATTTTTATTTATAACCCTACTGACCAAAGATAGGGGTTTTATCCTTAAAAATAAAAATTTTGTAGAAGCCAGGACTTGAACCCATGACTTCCCAGACATTTCAGAGCACACAACCTCTAAGCCAAACACTCTAGTCTACCACTTTCTTGCACAATTAAATATCTATGTGCAGTCTTCTAACTGCACCCCTGCTCAAAAGCTAATACTCTAGGCCCAAATTTGGGGCATTACAAATCTCATACTCATCCATTTCTTTCGTATACCTGTTGAACCATTCAGAATAGAAGTCGAATACTCAAGGTTTGCACACGATAAGTACTTATACCATGGCCCGAAACCAAATCAAGATAACTTATCTCTGAAGTACTAATATTATGCCCCGAAGCTATATCAGCCGATATACATGGCCTGAAGCCAAATCGGTATAATTCGCACCTGAAGTGCTATATAATGGCCCAAAGCCAACTCAATGTATCCCCTAATGACATGTCACTAGCATCCTAAACTATTCCTAAGGTTCAACCAAGATTTCGAATGTCGAATTGTCTTTGAATCACTATCGTTCATATTCGCAGTCTCGTATTTGCAATTTATGCAATATCAAAGAATATGAAATACATTTATATTGAAATTTATCATATACGAACTTACCTCAAATGTGGAAACGATGAAATAAGTCAATTAGTCGATAACTTTAGTTTTCCCCCGATCTAGATTCGATCCTCTTTTCTTGATCTAAATATATTCAAAATTAACTTATTTACTCATCTATTTATTAAATTCAATCAAAAATATACATTAGGGTTATTTTACACATTTTTCCCTAAACTTTCACATTTTTATAATTTAGTCCTTATTACACAAAATCACCAATTCATGTAAATTTCAAAACACCCATGCTTAGTTGAATTACTATTATGCTCCTAGCAGCCCATATTTTTCATTTATTTCATGTTTTATCCACAAAATTTCAACATTTCTCAATTTAATCCTTATTTTGCAATTTCACTAAAAATCACTTAACAAAACGTTTATACCTATCAACAAGTATTCATAATATATCAAGAAACTTCAAAATACACATGTATTCATCAATGGAATTATTCAAAATCTTTAATAATTTTGCAAAATAGTCCCTGGGCTAGCTAGTACTAGTTACAATGATATCAAAAACATAGAAATCATTAAAAACGGGACAAAAACAGACTTACAATTACACAAATAAGCTTGGCCGAATGTTGAGTGTTCAACAATGAAGTTTTATATCTAATATTCGGTTGAAGAAGAAACTAAAAGATGATAAAAGGTTTTGATTTTACTTATCTTATCTTTAATTATAAATTTCCAAATTTAACCTTTGAAAACATTAGCAATTACACCAAATACTACTCCAACATCATCCACTACCTTTGAAATGGGTTAATTACCACTTAAGGACATTTACTTTAAGGTTCTATAGCTATTAGATACCTTGAGCTAATAGAACTCCACTTTTACTTTTTACACGATTTAGTCCTTTTTATCAAATTGACCAACCAAACGATAAAATTTATTAATGAAATTTTCACACAATTACACAATCTTGAAGTGGACATAAAAATAATAATAAAATAATAATTTTGACTTCAAATTTGTGGTCCCGAAACCATTATTCTGATTTGACTAAAAATGAGCTGTTACAAAAATATTGTGTTTTCATTTGTAAAATAGATCGATAAAGTTATAATCATATCCTTATGTGTTTAACTTGTATTGTAACATCCTAAAATAGGGCCTAGTGAGAATAGTAGTTTCGGGACAACAAATCTGACATCAAAATATTTATTTTATGATTATTATGAGGCCTAGAATATGAGTATATGCATGTGTTAAAGTTTCATGAAGAAATTTTAAGTATAAGGTGTCCAATTGGAAATCAAGGACTAAATTGAATAAATTGCAAAACTTGGTTTCTAGAAGCAATTAGTATGAAATTGCTTTAGATTATGAATTAGAAGGTCTTGGAGAGAATCTGCCCAAATTCTAAATTTTTGGACAAAAATGGGCTTGCATGGATGAAATTTTAAAGAAAGGGCATAAGGGCATTTTGGTCATTTGTTATTTTAATGAATTAAAATGGGAAAAATCAAGCCAAAATCAACCATTTTCTTCTCCATGGCTGTCGAAAATTGAAGAGACACCATAGCTAGGGTTTTCAACATTTTCAAGCTTAATAATAAATGCTCCCAAGCCCCGTTTTTAACGTTCTTTGTATTTTTGAAATCCCGGTAGCTTGATCTCTCCATTTCTACCCAAATTTCATGCTAGGGTTCATGTTTAAAAATTTACCCATGCATGATTTGTTTGTATTTTGATAGATTATGGAGGAATATGAAAGATTAATGTGTGTTAAACATCTTTTTCTAGTTGATTTTCATAAGAAACCCTTATAGGGACCATTTTGCAAAAGATGTAATGTGTGGTAGAAATGAGAAATTAATGGATAATGTGGGCTACCATAAGAAGGAAAAGTGTTTGGCTAGGCTTGGGTAAGATAGAAAGTGTATGTGTTCCATTATCCGAGCCTAGGGACTAAATCATAAAAATGTGATAGGTTAGGGGCAAAATGGTCATTTGGATCGGGGGTAGATATTAAACTCAAAATGCATAATGTAGTGTATAATGAGTTAATTTTTTTGTTATAGACCCCGAGGAACAAATTCCGGAGGTCAATCGAGGTAAACGCAAGGTTTCAGAGTAACTGAAACATAATCCTGAAAAGAATACTAGGTAAGTTCGGATAACTTAAAGTAAACTGTAACACCCCGAACCCGAGACCGACACCGGAGTCGAACACGAGGTGTTAACAGACTTTAAACCCCTTATAAAAAATATTTCCCAGACACTGCCAATCTGCGTACTAGTCGCTTTAAAAATCATATCTTGAGTTTCACAACTCGAAAATCAGTTTCGTAATTTTTCCATAAAACTAGACTCACATGCCCATCTACATATTTTTTTCTAGAATTTTTGGTCAGGCCAATTAGTACAGTTTATTAGTCAAAGTCTCCCCTGTTACAGGGATCGACTACCCTGACCTTTGCACATTACGACTTGGATATCTCCTTGTACAGGGCTCCAATACTGATGCCGTTTGTTTCTATAGAAACTAGACTCAGAGAGGAATCTATACATATATGGTATGACTCCTAATTATCTCTGGTTAATTTATAATGAATTTCCAAAGTCGGAACAGGGAATCCAGAAACCGTTCTGGCCCTGTCTCACGAGAACCTGAATATCTCTTAACATACTGTCCGTATGATTGTTTCGTTACTTTCCTATGAAAGTATATTCATCAAGGTTTGTTTACATAATTTATTCACTATTTAATTCCATTCCTACTATTTTTAGTGATTTTCCAAATCTACATCACTGCTGCTGTCAGCATCTGCCTTTAAGGTAGACTTTACCTATTTCATGGTTTCCATGATTCAACTAGCCCTTTTTGCATAAATAGCACAATTTATGAAAGTGATTAACCATCCCCGTGACCAATCCTTGTCAAGCATATCCACACCAAATGATTATAACATTATACTCAAACACATATAAGCCATTTTCGCATGGCTATCCAAAATTTATACAAGTCCAAAGGGTCCACGACCCACAACAAACGGGTAGTCCTATACATGCCATTTCGAAGTTCAACCAAAATTGTACCAAAAGGGGGGGCTTTGATAGTGTGGGCGACTTTGACTTCAAGATCCCGAGTCCGATAGCTGGAGAACCAAATCTATAAAAGAGAGGAGCAATGAAACGGAGTAAGCAATTTATGCTTAGTAAGTTTTGAGCAAGGAATTCCAGCACAACAAAAGTATAGCATTCATATAGCTAAACGGATAATTTCATATGCACAAATTTACGATATCGTACTTGCTTCACATTATCAACCCTTATGTACATACACAAAAGATCAACTCAGCCAAAGGCTGGTAGCTCGTTTATCAACTGAGCGAATACTTATTTGTAAGGGCTCAACTAAATTCAAGCACATACGAAACATACCTCAATGTTGGGATGTTTCGAGAGTATTAACTGGAATTTTACAGCAAGTTCATTCATTCCCAAATCACGTACCTTCGGAATTTAACCGGATATAGCTCCTCGTTCAAATGCCTTCGGGACATAGCCCGGTTATAGTAATTCGCACAAATGCCTTCGGGACTTAACCCGGATTTAGTAACTCGCACAAATGCCTTCGGGCTTAGCCCGGAATTAGTATCTCGCACAAATGCCTTCGGGCTTAGCCCGGAATTAGTATCTCGCACAAATGCCTTCGGGCTTAGCCCGGAATTAGTATCTCGCACAAATGCCTTCGGATCTTAGTCCGGATATTGTCACTTAGCACAAGCCTTCGGGACTTAGCCCGGACATCATTCAAATAACCATGCACATTTAACAATAAATCATGGCCCATTCGTATTTCATTTTCGTTAGCAAAACTCAAACACAAGACATTTATCATTCTTGCAAATTCGGCTCAATAGCCACACAAAGAGCATGATTTTAATTTGCTTAAAACATGATCTAATCACATCATAATTTAAGCTCTCTTACTCAAGAACTTACCTCGGGTGTTGTCGAACGATTCCGATAGCTATTCGACCACTTTTTCCTTTCCTTTATCGGATTTAGTTCCCCTTTGCTCTTGAGCTTAATTAAACAAATAAATTGATTTAATCATTTGAGCATCGAAAAGAGGAACACAAGGCACTTAGCCCATATTTATACATTAGACATTAAAGTCACATATGTACGGAATCATGAATCAAACTCAACATTTTAGCTAATTTTTCCCCCTTGGCCGAATATGCATGTCTATTTTGGGGCCGATTTCAACACTTAATACATTCTACAAGTATGGAAATCAATTATTTTTATGACTCGGTTTTGTGGTCCCGAAACCACTTCCCGACTAGGGTCAATTTTGGGCTGTCACATAAACCCCTAATATGTATAATTGCATGATTTATGAATGCATGATATTTGCAATTATTGATGGCATGAAAATGTATGAAATGCATCTTTGATAATGAATTGTTGATAACCGTCTCGATAGAGGTTAAAAAGGAAATTCAATGGATAAACCATGTTTTACATGTGGAATGAGATCCTACATGTTTTGCAGTAAGGATTTAGCCCAGACGGGTAATCTGTGATCTCAAGTATGAAAAGGAATCTAGCCCGGACGAGTGTTCCTTGAATGATCAAGCCTCCCGAAAAATATGTGTGTACTATGGATTTAGCCCGGACGGGTAATCCGATTAGGGTCTGAATTTAGCCTAGACTGGTAATTTAGATCTGAGCTCATTAAGGTTGTTTGTCTCTATAAGGGATTTAGCCTGGATTGGTAATCTCGACATCACCTTACGAGTTCATGATATGGGAAATTTAGCATGGACTGGTAATTCTGCCATGAAATGTGAGGTTCACAGGAGTGCATATTTGGAATGATCATTCGTATGAATTGACGGATAATGGGTATTCCATCGAGATTTCCTAGAAACTCAACGAGATTAACATTGGATATATATATGTGAATGAAATATTAAACGATAAGATCATCTAGTTAAATTACATGATACATGAAAATGTAACAAACTCATTGATTGAGTGCATGTGAGAGGAAATCATTTCATAATGGATGATTTCATGAATTGAGCCTAGATGTACGCTAATTACTTGGTAAGTTTACTTTCTGATTATTTGAGCTTACTAAGCATGTAAATGCTTACCCCTCTGTTTTTCCCTGTTTCACAGAGCTTGAGGACTCGAAAGGATTGGAGGACAACTGGAGAGTCAACACACTATTAACTAAATAAGCTTTGGTATTGAGACTTTGTTCATTTTGTTCAATGGCATGTGTAATATTTTGGAGTATTTTGTTATATGTGTCATTTGATTTGCCAAATGAAGGCATGTAGAAATATATTTATCTCTTTGTATATTGCCATTAAAGTTGGCTTAATTTAGGTAGGCTATGACCTACGATTTTTTTATGCATGGTTTTATTTACAAACGATGGGTTGCTATCAATTGGCAATAAGTCTCTTGAACGAGCCAATTTCGGATGGATTAATACAGCATGGGAACTCATAAACACTAAATGGGAAATAACCTATCATGTATGAAACCAATGATACGAGTTTTCCACACAATGAGTTTTATTAAGATTATTTACAAGTGTAAAATTGTGTTTTCTCTCATACATGGAAATTTCTAAGCATAAGAGGTAGAAAGGGGCGGTTAAATGCTTGGAAAATAGCCTATTAAGGTCCACATGGTTAGACACATGGGCGTGTGTCTAGGCCGTGTGAGACACACGGTCCATCCTTATGGGCGTGTGGTATGACCGTGTCCCTTGCACCTAAAACTTTAAGCTAAATTAGCACACGGGTAGGACACACGGACGTGTGTCTTAGCTGTGTTTACTTAACAGAATGCTTAAGTTTTAGACACGGGTTGCGCCTACGGGCGTGTGAGTCCACACAGCCCATCTACACAGGCATGTGTCCCTTTATGTTAAGGAAAATTTTTTGAATAGCCCAAGGTAAATCGAACGTACCCGTATTTGTCCTCCATTGCTCTCTGATATGTTATAGGTCTCGAAGGCCTATACAAGGGACGAGATGTTCATGATTGAAAGGTTTTAAATCTAAATGAAATTTTGTGATCCAAGTTAGTATACTAAAAGTGTAAAGTTCCGGTAATGCCTCTCGTCCTGTCCCGATGTTGGATTTGGGCTAAGGGTGTTACATTTATTCGTATAAGAGCTACGGTTTAGTCGGTTTTAGGACTACCGTAGAGGATTGTTAAAGTGCGCTATACATGCCATTGTTTGATTGTTGATAGTGTGACGTCTCCTAATTGTTTAAATTGTTTTGAATATAGTAAATGTCTTCCAATCAAGCACAAGATGAGTCCGAGGGAGCCAAGAGCCATGCTCCAGCTACCGTACAACTAGCTGTATCTACTAGTAGTAGAAGGCTGATGTTAGAAGGCCAAGAAGAGGCTCGAGCTGCCTTCTTTGATATGATGGATGAATGGTTTGGGGATTATCTAAGAAATCACCCTAATATACCAAGACCACCCCCGCCCCTTATCCAACTTGATGAGAATGTTCCACGAGGTATGGCACCGTGAGAATTGGTAAAGCCCCGGTAGATAAACTTAGAAAGTATGGGGCTAAGGAATTCAGAGTGAAAGTTGATGATGACACTAAAAGAGCTGAGTTCTGGCTCGAGAACACTACGCGGGTGCTAGATGATTTGTCATGCACACCCGAAGAGTGTTTGAAGTGTGTTTTGCTCCTTTTGAAGGATACTGCATACAATTGGTGGAAAACCATATCCTCGGTAGTGCCGAAAGAAAATATTACTTGGGATTTCTTCCAAGCAGAGTTTAGGAAGAAATACATTAGCCAACGGTTTTTAGACTCGAAGTGAAAGGAATTCCTAGAACTCAAACAAGAAAACAAGACTATAGCGGAATACGATAGAGAGTTCGTACGACTAAGTCAATACACAACTGAATGGGTCCAAACGGAATCAGAAATGTGTAAATGCTTCGAGGAAGGTCTGAATAAGGACATTAAGTTGTTGATTAGGATCTTGGAAATACGGGAGTTCACCGCATTGGTCATCAAGCCAAGAAGGCCGAGGAACTTAATAATGAAAGAAAACAAACTAAGAGAGAGGCTCAAGTTGCGAGTAAGAGGTCTAGCAGTAAGACACTCTCGTTCTCCATAAAGAAAGCCAGTAGCCTGCATGAACGCTCCACTTCGTCAGTGAGATATTCGGGTAGATCAAGAAGCTCTAAGCGATGAGGTCAAAAGTCCTCTTCCCCGATGGTAACTAGTGTGGAGAGTGTAGACAATCAAAAACAAAAGCGTAAGAGCTGCAACAAATTTCACTTCGAAGAATGCCGAATGAAAAGCGGTGCATGTTTCAGGTGTGGTTCGCTTGATCATTTTCTTAGAGACTGCACGGAACGAGCTGAAAAAGATGAAGAATTAACTCAGAAGACGAATGCTTCCATTCCATGAGGTAGACCTCTGAGATATCCTGGGAGTGTTAGTAGCAGTCGAGTTGAGATGAAAGGCGCTGCAAAACTAGAGGTTCAAGCCCTAGCAAGAGCGTATGCGATACGTGCCCGAGAGGAAACCTCTGTTCCTGATGTTATTACAGGTAGTTTCTCTCTTTTTAATACCAGTGTTGTTGCTTTAATTGACCCGGGGTCGACGCATTCATATATCTGCATGAGATTGGCATCTAGTATGAACATATCTGTTGAACCTACAGAATTCATCATTAGAGTATCGAACCCACTAGGCAGATCAGTCTTAGTTGATAAAGTCTGTAAGAATTGTCCTTTGACGATTCAAGATCATTGTTTTCCGGCTAACCTTATGTTGTTACCATTTAATGAATTTGATGTAATGCTTGGTATGGATTGGTTAGCCCTTCATGTATAATTGTGAATTATGGTAGTAAGTATATTAAGTTGAAATGTCTGGATGGTAAGATTCTACGGATCAAATTAAGAGAATAGGGTTCACCACCGGCTATAATTATTGCAATGGTTGCCCAGAGATATATAAGGAAAGGATACGAAGCTTACTTTGCGTTTGTGATGAACACTAAGGAAATTGGGTTGAAGATTGAGTCTGTGCCGATAGTATGTGAGTATCCAGATATGTTTCCAGAGGAATTACCTGGATTACCTCCTGAAAGGGAGATAGAGTTTGGTATTGAATTGGTGCCAGGGACGACTCCCATTTCTATTGCCCCGTACAGAACGACACCTACAGAGTTGAAGGAGTTAAAAGTACAGTTGCAATAACTAACGATTAAAGAATTTGCTAGGCCAAGTTTTCACCGTGGGGCGCCCCGGTGTTGTTTGTAAAGAAGAAAGATGGTTTAATGAGGTTCTGTATCGATTATCGGCAACTGAATATGGTGACTATCAACAATAAGTATCCTTTGCCAAGGATCTATGATTTATTTGACCAGTTGAGAGGAGCCATCGTATTCTCTAAGACAGACTTAAGTTCTAGTTATTATCAGCTGTGGGTTAAAGACTCGGATGTATCAAAGATAGCTTTCAGAATGAGGTATGGCCATTATGAATTTCTTGTCATGCAGTTTGGGCTAACGAATGCACCAGCTGTGTTTATGGATCTAATGAATATGATCTTTCAGCTATATTTGGATAAGTTTGTCATTGTGTTTATTGATGACATTTTGATCTACTCTCAAGATGAGATAGAGCATGCGAAGCACATGAAAATTGTGTTGCAGACCTTGCGAGAAAAGCAACTATATGCTAAGTTTAGCAAGAGTGAGTTTTGGCTCCAGGAGGCTGGAGTTTTGGGTCATATAGTTTTGGGTGAAGGCATCCGAGTTGATCCAAGTAAGATTTCTGCAATTGTTGAATGGAAATCAACAAAGAATGTAACTGAGGTTAGAAGCTTTTTAGGCTTAGTCGGTTACTATCGAAGGTTTGTAAAAGGATTTTCCATAATAGAGACTCCGATGACGAAGTTGCTACAGAAGGACGTTAAGTTTGAATGGATAGAGAAGTGTCAGCAAAGTTTTGAGAAGTTAAAGACATTACTGACCGAAGCTCCTGTTTTAGTGCTACCTGAATCAGGAAAAGAAATTGTGGTCTACACTGATGCATCCTTAAATTGATTGGGGTGTGTGCTTATGCAAGATGGCAAAGTGATAGCATATGCTTCACGGCAATTGAAGCCTCATGAAAAGAATTATGCAACCCACGACCTAGATCTTTATGCTATTGTTTTTGCCTTGAAAATTTAGAGACATTATTTGTATGGCGAGGCTTACCGTATATTCACAGACCACAAGAGTTTGAAATACTTGATGACTCAAAAAGAAATAAATTTGAGACAGCGAAGATGGTTAGAATTAATTAAGGATTATGATCTGGTTATCAACTATCACCCGGGAAAGGCGAATGTGGTCGCTGATGCTTTGAGTAGAAAATCTCAGTATGCTTTGAGAACCATGGATACTCGTTTGACATTGCTTAATGATGGTTCAGTTCTGGCCAAATTGGAGGCTAGGGCAACATTTCTAGAGGAAATTCTTGATGCTCAGCTTAATGATGATGACTTGTAAGCAAAAAGAGCTCAATGTGAGTCTAGGGTTGAGTCAGATTTTCGAATTAGTCTTGATGGATATTTAATGTTTAGAGATAGGGTTTGTGTACCCAAGGACAATGAACTTATTCGGAAGATTTTGCAAAAAGCACATAATAGTCGTTTTTCTGTTCTTCCAGGAAGCACCAAGATGTACAACGATTTAAAGAAGATGTACTGGTGGAACGGTATGAAAAGAGATGTATCTGATTTGTATCGAAATGCCTGGTGTGTCAGGAAGTTAAAGCTGAACTTCAAGTGCCTTCAGGTATGTTACAACCTGTAATGGTTCTCGAATGGAAGTGGGACAGAGTTACTATGAACTTCGTGATAGGATTACCTATGACTTCAAAAAAGAAAGATGTCATTTGGGTTATAGTGGATAAATTGACAAAGTCGGCTTATTTTATTCTGGTAAGGACGAATTATTCTCTTGATAGATTGGCCGATTTGTACATTTCTGAAATAGTAAAATTGCACGGAGTACCACTGTCGATTATTTCTGACAGAGACCCGAAGTTCACTTCGAGATTTTGGAAGAAGTTACAAGAAGCCTTAGGTACAAAGTTGAGCTTTAGCACAGCTTTTCACCCCTAGACCGATGGCCAGTCTGAGCAGATGATTCAGATTCTTGAGGATATGTTGTGTTGTTGCATCCTTAATTTTCAGGGTAGTTGGGAAAAATACCTGCCATTGGTAGAATTTTCCTACAATAATAGTTTCCAAACAAGTTTAACTATGGCACCTTATGAAGCCTTGTATGGAAGGAAGTGTCGAACTCTATTGTACTGGACAGAACTCAAGGAACATTAGATTCATGGAGTAGATCTGATCAAAGAAACTGAAGAAAAAGTTAAAGTGATACGGGATTGCTTGAAAACGGCATCAGATAGGCAAAAGTCTTATGATGATCTGAAAAGAAAGGAAATTGAGTTTCAAGTTGGGGATATAGTATTCTTGAAAGTATCTCAATGGAAAAAGGCATTGAGATTTGGTCGGAAAGGGAAACTGAGTCCGTGATTTATTGGACCGTACGAGATTATCGAAAGAATTGGGTCGTTAGCCTATCGTTTGGCATTGCCACCCGAACTGCAAAAGATTCATGACGTGTTCCATGTATCCATGTTAAGGAGATACCGATCAAATTTCTCTCATGTAATTTCACCGACTGAGATTGAAATTCGACCGGACATGACCTATAGAGAGAAACCGGTTAAGATATTGGCTCGCGAAGTTAAACGGTTGAGAAATAAAGATGCAGCTCTTGTAAAAGTATTATGGCATAGACATGGTGTTGAAGAAGCTACATGGGAGTTGGAAGAAACCATGAGAAACCAATATCCAAATCTGTTTTCTGGTAAGACTTTCGAGGACGAAAGTCCCTAAGTGGGGAGAAATGTAACATCCCAAAATAGGGCCTAGTCAGAATAGTGGTTTCAGGACAACAAATCTAACATCAAAATATTTATTTTATGATTATTATGAGGCCTAGAATATGAGTATATACCTGTGCTAAAGTTTCATGAAGAAATTTTAAGTATAAGGTGTCCAATTGGAAATTAGGGACTAAATTGAATAAATTGCAAAACTTGGTTTCTAGAAGCAATTAGTATGAAATTGCTTTAGATTATGAATTAGAAGGTCTTAGAGAGAATTGCCCAAATTCTAAATTTTTGGACAAAACTGGGCTTGCATGGATGAAATTTTAAAGAAAGGGCATAAGGGCATTTTGGTCAATTGTTATTTTAATGAATTAAAATGGAAAAAATCAAGCCAAAATTAGCCATTTTCTTCTCCATGGCTACCGAAAATTGAAGGGACACCATAGCTAGGGTTTTCAACATTTTCAAGCTTAATAGTAAGTCCTCCCAAGCCCCGTTTTTAACGTTCTTTGTATTTTTGAAATCTCGGTAGCTTGATCTCTCCATTTCTACCCAAATTTCATGCTGGGGTTCATGTTTAAAAATTTACCCATGCATGAGTTGCTTGTATTTTGATAGATTATGGAGGAATACGAAAGATTACTGTGTGTTAAACATCTTTTTCTAGTTGATTTTCATAAGAAACCCTTATAGGGACCGTTTTGCAAAAGATGTAATGTGTGGTAGAAATGAGATATTAATAGATAATGTGTGCTACCATAAGAAGGAAAAGTGTTTGGCTATGCTTGGGTAAGATAGAAAGTGTATGTGTTTCATTATCCGAGCCTAAGGACTAAATCGTAAAAATGTGATAGGTTAGGGGCAAATGGTCATTTGGATCAGGGGTAGATATTAAACTCAAAATGCATAATGTAGTGTATAATGAGTTAATTTCGTTGTTATAGACCTCGAGGAACAAATTTCAAAGGTCGATCGAGGTAAACACAAGGTTTCAGAGTAATCGAAACATAATCCCAAAAGGAATACCAGGTAAGTTCGAATAACTTAAAGTAAACCACTAATATGTATAATTTCATGATTTATGAATGCTTGATATTTACAATTATTGATGTCATGAAAATGTATGAAATGCATCTTTGATAATGAATTATTAATAACTGTCTCGGTGGAGGTTAAAAAGGAAATTCGATGGATAAACCATGTTTTACATGTAGAATGAGATCCTGCATGTATTGCAGTAAGGATTTAGCCCAGACGGGTAATCCGTGATCACAAGTATGAAAAGGAATCTAGCCCGGACGGTGTTCCTTGAATGATCAAGCCTCCCAAAGAATATGTGTGTACTATGGATTTAGCCCGGACGGGTAATTCGATTAGGGTCTGAATTTAGCTTGGACTCATAATTCAGATCCGAGCTTATTAAGGGTGTTTATCTCTGTAAGGGATTTAGCCTGGACTAGTAATCTCGACATTACCTTACGAGTTAACAATATGGGGAATTGAGCCTAGACTGGTAATTCCACCATGAAATGTGAGGTTCACAGGAGTGCATATATGGAATGATCATTCATATGAATTGATGGATAATGGGTATTCCATCAAGATTTCCTAGAAACTCAACGAGATTAACATTGGATATATATGTGAATAAAATATTAAACAATGAGCTCATCTAGTTAAATTACATGATACATGAAAATGTGACTAACTCATTGATTGAGTGCATGTGATAGGAAATCATTTCATAATGGATGATTTCATGAATTGAGCTTAGATGTATGCTAATTACTCGGTAAGTTTACTTTCTGATTATTTGAGCTTACTAAGCATGTAAATAATTACCCCTCTCTTTGTCCCTATTTCACAGAGCTCGAGGACTCGAAAGGATTGGAGGACAACTGGAGAGTCAACACACTATCAACTAAATAAGCTTTGGTATCGAGACTTTGTTCATTTTGTTCAATGGCATGTATAGTATTTTTTGAGTATTTTGTTATATGTGTCATTTGATTTGCCAAATGAAAGCATGTAGAAATATATTTATCTCTTTGTATATAGCCATGAAAGTTGGCTTAATTTAAGTAGGCTGTGACCTACGATTTTTTTATGCATGGTTTTATTTACAAACGATGGGTTGCTATCAATTGGCAATGAGTTTCTTGAACGAGCCAATTCCGGATGGATTAATGCAGCATGGGAACCCATAAACACTAAATGAGAAATAACCTATCATGTATGAAACCAATGATATGAGGTTTCCACACAATGAGTTTTATTAAGATTATTTACAAGTGTGAAATTGTGTTTTCTCTCAAACTTGGAAATTTCTAAGCATAAGAGGTAGAAAGGGGTGATTAAAGGCTTGGAAAATAGCCTATTAAGGTTCACATGGTTAGACACACGGTCCATCCTCATGGGTGTGTGGTATGATTTTGTATCCCCTGCACCTAAAAATTTAGGCTAAATTAGCACACGGGTAGGACACACGGGCGTGTGTCTTGGCCGTGTTAATTTAACAGAATGCTCAAGTTTTGGACACGGGATGACCCCACGGGCGTGTGAGTCCACATGGCCCACCTACACAGGCATGTGTCCCTTTATGTTAAGGAAATTTTTTTGAGTAGCCCAAGGTAAATCGAACGTGCCCGTATTTGTCCTGCATTGCTCTCCGATATGTTATAGGTCTCGAAGGCCTATACAAGGGACGAGATGTTCATGATTGAAAGGTTTTAAATCCAAATGAAGTTTTGTGATCCAAGTTAGTATACTGAAAGTGTGAAGTTTCGGTAATGCCTCGAGTCTTGTCCCGGTGTTGGATTCGGGCTAGGGGTGTTACATGTATAAAATGCACACCTTTTGTGATTCAAATAGTAAATCCTATTAAATCTCGATCACTCCCAGTCCAAAAGGGTAGGAACTTTGATTTTGAACCTAAAGAAACTGTATGTATGGTTAGAATTCTTTTATCTCCAATTACATAAAAAAATAATCAAATAACTTCTCAACTTATAAAACTTACTTCTTTATTCCAAGATGATCCAAAAAGAATGTTTGTAAAGTTGATTACTTGACTTGGTGGGAGGATCTAGTTTGGTGAAAAGAATAAATGAATTTAATTAATATTCATGAAAAGAAAATAAAATAGATGAGATCATGAATAAGGATCAAGAGAAGAAATAAAGATACTTTATTACCCAAATATTGGCAAAGATGTCAAAAGTCAAAAAAGTCTCCAAGAAGAACTTAAAATTTTAGCAATAGAAAAGAAATAAGGTATTTAAGTGATAATCAAATGAGGTAGGAATATAAGAAAATAAAGACAAATAAAGAAATTAATTTTTGGAAGGTGGCATAAGAGTGATGGTAGATTATGATGTGGTGGTGTGGTGGTGCTAAGGTGGTTGAATGATGGTGATGTGTTGGTGGTAAGATAGTTGAATTGTGGTGATATGGTGGATTTTGGGTGGTGTTTCAGCTGTAGTAGAAATATTAAGGAAAAATAGAATAAAAAAATCAAGGAGTAGCAACCTTTTTAGACGACACAGTGTTGTTGAAAAGGGAGGAGAAAAAAGAGAATTTTATGAAAACAAAACAAATGAAACGTTCAGGGGAAGGAGTGGACGATTACAAGGTGAAACCTCCCAACAAAGCATTCATGAGGCAGAAGCGCTAGGCACAGGGGCAGCGAGCATCGGGCCAGGGTGTTAATTAGGCAGATGCAAAGCAACCAACACTTATGTATACAGCTAGACACAGAGAGGATCATGATATAGCAGACGTGATGGCATGTACGTTTACCATTAATGTTATTCCATAATTTGCATTAATTGATATAGGTTCTACCCACTCGTATGTGTCTTGTGTAATGGCTGATAAGTTGGGAATTTAGGTAGAAGAGACTGTAAGTGATGTAACTATCGTTAGTCGCTTAAGGAAATATGTACATGTAAACAAGAGAATTTGATCTAATATTGGGCATGGATTGATTAAGTGTGCATCGGGTTAGTCTTGATTATGATACAAAATGGGTTACCTTGAGTACTCTAGATGGGAATTAAATAATTATTACCGGGGACCGTCAGAATTATTTATTAAATGTGATCTCTACCTTAGTAGCGGTAATTTGATTCATAAAGGATGTGAGGCCTACCTAGCTTATATCATGGATACGAAGGTGGATGGTGTAGTGTTGGATAATATTTGTGTAGTGAAGGAGTTTCCAGACGCCTTTCTGAAAGAGTTGCTTTTTTTACCTCCAAAACATGAGGTTGAGTTTGGAATTGAGTTGTTGCCTGGGACAGCACTAGTGTCCATTGCACCTTATCGCATGGTACCTAAGGAGCTCAAAGAACTCAAAGTGCAGTTGCAAGAGTTACTTGGTAGTGTCTTCATAAGGCCAAGTGTATCACCATGGGCAGCTCTAGTGCTACTTGTAAAGAAGAAGGATGGGTCGATGAGGCTTTGTTCGATTATCGTTAGTTGAACAAACTAACTGTGAAGAATAAATACCCTTTTACGAGAATTGATGACCTTTTTTATCAATAAAGTGGTGCCATAGTTTTATCCAAGATTGATCTAAGGTCAGGTTATTATCAATTGCAGGTGAGAGAGGTTGATATACCTAAAACTTCTTTCAAGACTCTGTACGGGCACTATGAATTTCTAATGATGCCCTTCAGACTTACGAATGCTCTTGCCACTTTAATGGACCTCATAAGGATGTCTTTCAGCCTTACCATGATCAGCTTGTAGTGGTCTTCATTGATGGCATTCTGATCTACTCCAAGTCTAAGTTGAAGCATGAAGAACACTTAAGGGTAGTCCTTCAAACCCTACATGAGAAAAAGTTGTACGCGAAGATAAGTAAGTTGAGTTTTGGCTCCGAGAAGTGATGTGTTTAGGACACATGGTATCTACTAAGGGTTATCCATGTTGACCCTAAGAAGACCGAGGTTGTTCTAGATTGGAAGTAGCCTATGAATGTTAATGAGATTTGGAGTTTTCTCATACTTGTTGGATATTATTGGATGTTTGTTGAAGGACTTTTATTGATTTTGGCACTGATGACGAAGCTATTGAGAAAGAGTGCATCCTTTAAACGGTGATAGCATTAGAATGACCATAGGTTTACCCCCTTACTTATTGGTTAAATTGTTCCCATTTTGTTATCCTTAGCATACATTTTAACATTTTCATTTTAGTAACTTACATTTTACAACTCAGTGAATCCTAGCCTATTTTATCATTAATTTTGCTATCTTATTGCATTAATGTCTCTGCATGAGTTAGTTCTAGATTGTGTCTAGAATTGTTGTTGCACCTGATAGCTGTCCAAATAAGAACCAAAACTGTGTAAGCAATCCAGTCTGGTATAACCAACCTGTACGTACAAGGATAGAATAACTTTGAGGAAAGGACACATGTACTATTGGGGAGGACATAAACGGTGGACATGAGAAGAAAAAGGGAGCTTTTTTTTTCTCTCCATCATCATTTTTATCATCCTACCTTTAAGCTTGCGACCATGGCATCGATGAGCTAACGTGAAAATCAGGTGCAGACTAGCTCTTGACAAGGAGACCTGAGTGAGCGAGAAAAGGGAATAGAGAGATTCAGTCGAGTTGTCTAGGGATAGTATTCTCCACTCAATTCTTTCTTATTTCTTTCTAAATGCTAGTGATTAATCTCTTATTGTATAGAAGTACTCATGAATTCTTGGTGAAATTTTATCTTATTTAATCTTGCTTTTATTGTTTAATCTTGGGGTTTGAATTTTTTAAACTCGAAAGTGTTATTGCAGTCACTGACACTAGAAAGTGCAGTGACAATTTGAGCCAACAGGCATTTCAATAGAAGTTGAGTGAGGATTAGAGGAATTTAGTCCACTTGTTCTTATAGTGTCATATTGCCATCATCAAAAGGTGAGGTTAATATGCATGTTTAAGTCTCATATTATATAGAGGAGTAACGCTGGGTAAGATATAAATTGAATTTTATTTCCTCGACAATCACCTATACTTTTACACTTTGTGAGTACTTAGTTGTGACATCCCTAATTTGACCCTAGTCGGGAAGTGGTTTTGAGACCACAAACCAAGTCACACAAATAATTGATTGTTAAATTTCATGTTTATTTTATGTTACAATTTACGTGTGAAATTTTGATGCTTTGATTTTGTCAATTGAATGCGAATTTAATCAAAAGGGCTTATGTGAGAAACATTGAAAATGTGTTGGTTAATTTTTAAAATGGCCAAATTGTTTCATGGATTAAATATGGGGACTTGCATGTCAAAGTCCCCATTTTTCATGATAATGGCCGACCATGATGGTTTTAGGTGAGAAAATATGTATTTTATTTGTTGTAATGATGGCTACTAAATGATATTATATACATTTTGTTAAAGAATTAAATAAAGACTTATAAAATATGAAATAAAGTTTTTATAATGGAAAAAAAGGGGATGAAAACAAAGTTTTATCCATTCTTTCTCTCAATAGCCGATTCTTCGGATCAAAGAAGAACAAAATGGGGCCCTTAGACGTATGGCAATTATATTAGCAATTGGAGGTATGTTTGGCTTAATTTCTTGATAATTTTGGTAAAGTTGAGTTGTTAAATAGATTTTGAAGTTAGCCCATGCATTTATTTTTGAATTTAAGAAGAATGATACATTCGACTATGGTTTGATGTGCTTGGATTGTTGTTCATTGAGTAAGTGATTGAGGAATGGTTAGAAGAATTTGAATGCTAAACTAGTTGATTTGTTTATAATGTCCGATTATGATCATTTATAGAGATATGAATGAATTGTTGTTATGTGAATAAATATTTATTTGATGATATATATATGTATTCGGCAATGGGATAAAATGTGTATTAAGGTAAGTTTCATGGTGATTATGCTTGTGATGTTGGGTTAATATTCGGCATTGAGTAATGTGGGGTAAGGTGATTAATCGGCTATGAAATTAGCTAAATTGAATAGGTATGTTTAATGATATGCTTAATGTAATGTATAATCTTATAACTCGGTTTGGTATTGAGATAAAGGTTAGATGTATGATTGGATTTTGGTATGTGTTAAATTGGTTAATCAAAGATTTAATATGACGAAATGTTAATGAATAACATAATTGGTTTGCACCTTAAATAGTTGAAATAAAGCTTGTCGATTATGATTAAATGTTTAAATTGTAATGGTCATATATAGGTATATATATGCCTTATGTATGTACCATGTACACATAAGGACATTCGGCAATATGATTAAATTCATGTATAAGAAAGCATGATAAATTAAGTGACTCTTTGCTTGTGAATGTGAATTAGATATAAATTAAATAAGCATGAAATCGAGTCATGGCATGTTTTATTAAATATGATACATATTGAAATCTATTGTTTTAGATATAGATTAAATGATATGTGATTGCCAAATGTGATTGTTAAGTGAATAATATTAGTTAAGTACTTAAGAAAATCTATTGTTTTACTTAAGCTTAAGAGCAAAGAGGATCAAAGTCGGATAGGGGAAAAGAGAAAGTAAACGAATAGCCGTGGATATCTAGTCGTCGACCACTTCCGAGGTAAGTTTTAAGTGATTGAACGTTGAGTAAATTCAATCATAATAGGACATAATGAGTTGATTTAATAAGATGTGATGTGGCCATGATATGTTTTAAACTCAAATGGTAAGTACATAAGTGTTTGGACTTGGAAATTTAAGAGCAAATTGTAATAATTTGCTTAGGACAGCAGCCGTAACGTGATTTTAGAAAATCACCATAAATTGTTGGTGTGGAATTATAGGCTGAATAAAATATGTAATCAAAGCTTAATTAGTCTAGTTTCTTATAAAAGAAACCGTGTAAGCAAAGGAATTTCTTATAAAGAGATATTTAAAGTTGTGTGAGACAGTGTCAGAATGACTCCGAAATCCTCTGTTTTTCTTAGAAAATCATTATAAATCACACAAAAAAATTGTTATAAGATAAAATTTATATGCTTAGACTCCTTAATGAGTTTAGTTTCAAATGAAATAAACAAGAACATATTTTGAATTCTGTACAATGAGAAAGTTGATTCGTAGTGAAGAGTGGTCATTATAGTCAAACAGTGAAATAGGGGAAATTTTAAGAAAAATTCTGGTATTGATTGGTCAAACCAAAAATTCTGAAAAATTTATGGATAGAAGATATATGAGTCTGTTTTTAGGGAAAATTAACAGTACTTTATTTGGAGTTTCATAGCTCCAGTTACTAATAATTTAATGACTGTTGCTCAGGAAAACAGCTTGTAGTGAATATGTGATTTTGTTGTAAACATTGATGAAACTAATTGAGTTGCTTATAAGCTATTGCTGAAATTGATGTACAAGATAAATATATATATATGTGTGGTAAAGCCGAATGACTAGTGTGAAATATGTATGAGATATGTATATGTGGTAAAGCCGAATGGCTAATGTGAAATATGTATGAGATGTGTATATATTGTGGCCGAATGACCAAATGTGAAAGGTGTGTATATTTAGATATTTGATGAGACAAATGACTTACAAATATGACAGTCGATGTGAATGTTGTACATGTGATTAAATGTACATGAAACTTGGAAATATATTCCGGGTAAGACCTGATGGCTACGTGTGGAGATTATGCCCGGGTAAGACCCGATGACTACGTGTGGGGATTATTCGAGCTAAAGGTCTCGCTGAAGATTCGAGTAAAGCATAAGATTATACAACTTCACAGTAACAATTGGTAATAAATACGTTCAATGCGTTAAGTTGGTCAGGTATGTATTTTGAGATTATATTTAATCTTGATTTGGATTAAATCACAAGGTTGTTATGTGATGCATATGTGAGTAAAGCAATAAGACTGTTCTATGATTATTGTGCATTTGGTCAATGTGAAAAGTTAGGTGAAAATATGTAATGTACCTATGTTTATAAGAGATCACTATCAAGTGAGAATTTATCTGCTTATTGTGTATTACGTAATTGTGTATATTCGGCCAAAAAGGGTAGTATACCTAGAAGGAAGTTATATGAGAATTCGTAAGATCGACTTTTAATTTGGTTGGTCAGGTATGTGATAAATACTTGTACATGTTAGACCCATCAGAATTAAATCATGATTGTAAAGTGAAAAGCAAATATGAAAATGCCATATGAATATGTGAGTATTCGATTATGGAGAAATACTATAGGATATTGGGGGATATACATTTTGATTTGTCCGGTGAGGATAACTATAGATATGAAATGAAATGTTATATGTGAATCAAATAAACAAATTGGTTATATTTGAGTTTACTGGTTTTAAATTGCTTAAGACTTACTAAGCTTACAAAAGCTTACTCTGTTGTTATGTTTCTCTGTTTTATAGATTGTTGATTTTGGCCTTTTTGCTCGAGGATCGTCAGCAACTTGTCACACTATCACTATCCACTGCTTGGTACTGCTATGTTTTGGATTATCTTATGGCATGTATAGAATAGACTAGTAGTGGGAGGATATTTTGGTTAATGTATATAAGCCATGCGAATATGACATCTTTTGAATGTTTACTTTTATAAGTTTTAAATTTTATCCCTGGTTGTGTCTAGCAATTATCCAATTGAATGATATTTAATCCAAGAAAATGTTCAAAATTTTACTGATCTGGCATGAGTTACAAGTCCGGTAATGCCCCTCACCTATTCCGGTGACGATTACGGGATAGGGGTGTTACATTTAGTGGTATCAGAGCCAGGTTTAGTCGATTCTAGGACTAACGTAGCACGTGTGAGTCTAGCTATACATGCCATAAAGTGATAAATGATAGTGTAATGATTTCTGACAGTTAAAATGTGTTTTTCGTAATATAATGCTGTAACACCCAAATCCCGTATCCGTCGCCGGAATAGATAAAGGGGCGTTACCAGTCTTGAAACTCATATCAGAACAGTAAGTTTTTTTTTGAACATTCCTTTAGATAAGTACTAAAGACAGTCAGGGATACAATTTAAACTTCTCTAAGTAAACATTCAAAAGATGCCATTTTCGCATGGCTTATATACATTAACCAAAAATATTCTTCCGCCATTAGTCTATTCTATACATGCCATAAGATAATCCAAAACGTAGCAGTACCAAACAGTGGATAGTGATAGTGTGACGAGTTGCTGATGATGCCCGAACCTGTAGCTTCGCAATGAGATCTATAAAACAGAGTAAACGGAGTAAGCATTACAATGCTTAGTAAGTTTTAAGCAGTGTCAACAGATAACAATCAAATTATAACATAGTTGTTCGTATTTTTATTTCACTCTTCCTTCGGGCATACCATCCCTTTACCGAATATGCACGCTCTTGAGCTAATTCAAACAAATTTAACTTATTAAAGTCTCATTATGCTAGCTTATGGCCGAATATGACAAGGAGTTTGATTGGTCATATGGCCACCTTCTAGCTCAACTACACAATGGTCATATGCATTTTTAATCACATCAAGCAATTTAATACAATTCATTCGAACATCAAAAGAAAACCTCAAGGTACTTAGCCCATATATACTTTAGGCATTAGAGTCACATATATATATGGAATCATGAATCAAACTCAACATTTTAGCTAATATTCCCCTTGGCCGAATTTTCTAAGCCAAGACAAAAGCATCAATATGCTTGCCTCTAACCGAATACATGCAACACCAATCTTCTTCCTATGGCCGAATATGCATGTCTATGTTGAGGCCGATTATATACTTAATACCACACATAAATGGCATACATTTTACTAACTAATGCATTACATATTATTTAACCATGTATATCACCAATCAATTTCATCACAATTTCACTTAAGCATAATCTCAATACAATACATCGTGCTCAAATCATTATTCAAGTTCAAATTCGGCCAGCACACAAATACATACTAGCAACTATGTATTAACATTGCATTTCATACTATAACCGAATGTATAGCTCATCGAAATATATTTATTCATGTTCCCTTAACACATATTGGTCAACTAGATCATGCATTATTCTTTGGCACATTTGGTCATTAAAGCAATCACCTATTTAACTTTCAAGAATTTTTATACTAACATTTCTCCCAAGGCCGAATTTATATACAACCTTTAGTACTCATTTAAAGTTTATATTTTAAGTAATTAATATACACAATATTAACCAAATATCCATTTACTAAGCATTTTAACAAATTTTCCTTCAACTATCCACACATTCGGCAATCAAATAATCAAACACTAAACCTTAACTTCCAAGCCAAAACAACTAGCAAATTCAACACATCCAACATAAATTTCCATGCTAATGACATCAAAACAACTACTAAGAATTTCAAGCTCCTTGGCCGAATTTCAATCTTCCAAAATAACAAAAATTTGAACCATGAAATAGGTAGAATTCAAACTAACCATTCAATTTATGCATGAATTTCCAAGAGTAGCATTGTACATACCTTAATCTAGCAATCTCCTTAGCCGAAAATTTTAACAACAAAAGGAAATTTCTTCTCCACCCTTTCCTAGCTACGGCAATGGAGGAATAAACCAACTTTGGTTTCTCCTCCCACTAACACATTATTTTTATTACCCATACTCTTTTATTCATCTTTAATTCATTTAATACATTTTTTTATTACATATTTCTCACCACTAATAAATATAATAATATTAAACCATGCATATAATGCCCATACTTATGAGCTTGGCCGGCCACTAGCATTAAAAGTGGCAAATTGGCATGCAAACCCACTTATTTGCATCATTCAATAATTAATCACTTAAATAAGCCACACATATATTCAAAGCTTCTCATATAAGTCCTTTTTATTTAGAAACACATTCAAATTGACAAAAATCAAAGCATTCAAATTTCACACATGCATGGTCACATATTTTAGACATAAAATATTATATTCAATTATTTCTGCAACTCGGTTTAGCGGTCCCGAAACCACTTCCCGACTAGGGTCAGAATAGGGCTGTCACAACTCTCCCCCTAGGGATTTTCGTCCCCGAAAGTTTTAGTAGCGACTAGGTTAGGATAATGTCCTCTTATTGAATTATGTCCATATAAACATTAGCTCATCAATGACAATTGTAATTCATTACTGCTTTCACATCGATCTATAAAATCACTTTCTTATCTTAAAACAAATACATAAACATTTCTACAAGTATACACATACATCTCATTTTCTTGATTTCATAAGCAATAATCACTTAATTTAATTCACAAATGCATTTCAAACACATATTAAGCACATATTAACATGTATAATTCACATCATCAACCCACGTATTTGTAACCCACATTTTCATTCATGTATAAGCTGTAATCTGACTGAAAGTACACATATACTCAAACATCCCAATAAATATCCTTTATAACTCCATCATATCTCACTATTCAACTTAACCTATTTCCAACAGGAAATCAACTTCCACATACCTGAACATTGAATTCATTTAGCACATTCAATCACTGTTAACGATACCCGTATACAATCGATTTGGCATAAAGCCTCATATAGTATACCGGCATGGGGTTTATTTTAGCACATAACCCATATATCCAAAATTATCAGCATTCAAAAATTCTTACAGACTTTCAAATGTCGAACTTAATCGAAATAATTTCTTGAATATGATTAACAAAAAAAAATAGGGGTCATTTAGCAATAGCACATATGACTTCATATACCAAGCATTCCATAGACTAAATCCGTCACACATTTATAACATGAATTTACTTCTTAACAACATATCCACCATCTTTTTACGTATTCACTTCTTTAGTATACATAACATAATATAATATGAACTCACCAATTTTTTTACTTTCATTTGATTTTCACATACCTTCCGTACATACCTGTATCACTTATTCTGATCTTACTTTATTTATCATCTTAAATATACCCGTTGAATCATTCGAAATCATTATGGATACTCATTAAGCACATATAGCTCTTACAATGCCATATCCTAGATATGGTCTTACATATTCTGACATATCGAGCCGATGCCATGTCCCAGACATGGTCTTACACACTATCTCAAATCAATGCCTTCGTCCCAGACGAGGTCTTACATGAATTCCACTTCACACACTTAGTGCCCACTGACCGATCTCGCACTCATAGTGCTCGGTTAAAGGAATTCGCACACACACAGTGCCTCTAATCATTCACACACATAGTGCTCTTATTCATTCGTTATTACACATTGAAATGACTTAACCAAGTCTATAAACATCATGTATGTACACTTTTAAACATATCATCTCATTTAAATTTGAATTCATATAGTAATGAACACTTAAACTTTGCTCAAATTACCGGCACGAAGCCTACTAGGCACGAAGGCCCGAATACACGTCACCAGCATGATTGCTCTTCGGGACCTAGCCCAGATATAACACCAGCACGAATGCTCTTCGGGGTTTAGCACGGATATATCACTAGCATGAATGCTCTTCGAAACTTAGTCCGGATACATCACTAGCACGGATGCTCTTCGAGACTTAGCCCGGATACATCACTAGCACGAATGCTCTTCGAGACTTAGCCCGGATACATCACTAGCACGAATGCTCTTCGGGACTTAGCACGGATACATCACTAGCACGAATGCTCTTCGGGACTTAGCCCGGATACATCACTAGCACGAATGCTCTTCGGGACTTAGCCCGGATACATCACTCTCAATTCTCATGTACATATACACATATAGCAATACACATTAGTATATCATTTACATTACTTGAATACAAACACAACATGCTTATCGACCATTCAACTTCCAGTTCCATAGCCACATACAAAAATCACATTTATAGTCATAACACTCCTTCAAAATTGCATCACTTATACCCTTATAATTCAATCCAAATCGAAATTCAAATACGAGTACATGATACGCACCTGATCAACTTAATAATTCAGGCATATCTAAGTGAAGTTATATCGCAAATTCTCATAGTCAGAAGCTTGCTACAGCTCGATCGGGATCAAGATTCATTACATTACAG